>NW_028301003.1:1234000-1542500 GCF_049000335.1 Polistes dominula | reverse complement strand
GGTTATACAACACCCCATTGTGTCAGTTCAACTCAACATTGTAACTCAATCAAAGTAAACAAATATAAAATCATTCAATTATTCATCTAAATGAATTCTAATAGTAATTTTATCAATTAATGATACAATTAATCTTCTGTGCTATTTTGTATACTAATTTTTATTGAAATAATTTATTTATTTATTTGTTATAGGGTCGTATACCATCCTTACCTAGGTAAGTAAATATAAAATGATTCAATTATTCATCTAAATGAATTATAATATTATTTTTGTCAATTAATGATACAATTAATCTTCTGTACTATTTTGTATATTGATTTTTTTATTAAATATAATTATTTATTTATTTATTATAGGATTATATACAATCCTATAACTAATTATCAGTCCTAAATAAGTAAGTACAAAATTATAATTTAATAATTAGTCTTCTAAATGGATTATAACATTACTTTTATATATTTTTGTAGGATTGTTGTGAATATTTGTCTTATATGTGACCCAATTATCTTTAAACATGCATATTAAATTGCAAGATCAATTAGATCTCTCATAATTATTATTATTATTCAATAATAAAATATCAAAATGGATACTCAATGTTTACCAGAAAGAATAACGAATATATATATATATATATATATATATATATATATATATATATATTAATTCATAAAGTTACATATACCAAGAGGGGGGTTTCATTTAATTAATTTCATCGAGAGCATGATAAATAACTCTTGGATTCGACCCTTTTTTTTTTTTTTTCTTTCTTTCTTTGTTTGCACGCAAATATTTTTAAGAGCTTCTTTATACCTTCGGTAAAAGGAAGCCAAATTTGTGCACAATCTTCTTCTACCGATGATTCTGTGCACAGATAGATATAAAAATGTGGGTAGATAAAAATTCGTTACTCGTTCATAACAAGATGAAGAAAGAAGAAAGAACAAAAAAATATACAAAAACTTTACTTTTTTTCTTTGATTTTATTATTATTATTATTATTCTTGATTATTTTTAATATACCACGATTGAAAACTTTAAACGTGACCATAACGATTCATTTTTTAGGAAGACCATTATTAAAGAGAAAAATTTCACGATATAAGCAGAATCCATAGTACTCTTCATAAAAACAAAAAAAAAAGAAGAAGAAGAAGACTCCATATATATATATCCAAGAACATAATAAACCCTAAAATATAATCGTTATCATCGTGACACAATATCCAAGGAAACATTTTCAATAAGGATTAAAGGTGAAAAAGAAGAAGAAGTAAAAGGCTCTTGTGTTGTAGATACATAAATGTAGATATATAAAAAGAAGAAAAGAAAAAACATTTACAAATTGATGTACCTACTAAACATATATATATGTATGTATGTATACACACACACAGAGAAGACTAAACTCTTTCTGTTTATGTAAGTGTGATAAGAAGAAGGAGAATGAGAGAAGAGAATTGGTTGTTGTTATCGTAAAAGATTGAACACTTGCGAATAAGGTGTAGTACGTCAAGGTGACTAAAGAGGCCTCGTTACCATAATCGTCGATGCAGAAGGGCTCGAGCCAGGTGTATTCTTAAATCTGGCAAGGCAACACCTAAAGACGGTCATCATCGGTTTACAGTATAATAAGATCACAACGTGGCAAACGAGCCGCTCATGACCCTCGACGAGGTTGTGTTCCTCGATATACTTACGTTAACGTATCCTTTCTTCCTTCTTCATTGCTAAGGTGTGAGAGAGGAAAGGAGAGGAAAAGAAGGAAGAAGAAGAAGAAGAAAAGATTGAGAAGAAATTATCGACGGTTCAAAGATGATTCTCCACTCTTGTACGATCAACAACGCCTACCTCTTCGTCGTTCGTACGTGCTTCTTCTTTCTTTCTTTCTCTTTCTCTATCTTTCTTTTTCTTGTTCTTTTTCTCTTTCTCTTATTCTTTACTTTGTTCTTTTTTTTTTTTTTTTTTTTTTAACATGAAATTGTTCTCATTTTAAAATGTTAGATAGTTTGATACATTTTATTCTATCACATTTGTTTATTTTTATTGTTATTTTTCTTTTCTTTTTCATATAATATTATATTGTTTGTTTGTTTGTTTTTTTTTTAGGTTATAATTAAATAAGAAGATGATGAAAAAGAAGAAATGTTTGAACGAAAGAAAACCTTCTTTATTGAAATTAATATTATTATTATTATTATTTCAAAAGGAAAGATTTGTTTTAAATTAATCATCAAATTCATCAACAATTGTTATCATTAACTAGTTTGTTTTTTTAGGTTAAAACTAAACAAGAAAAAGAAGAAATGTTTGAACGAAAGAAAACCTTCTTTATTGAAATTAATATTACTATATAAATGAAGAGATTTGTGTATGTGTGTGTTTAAAATTAATAAACAAAATCATCAACAATTGTTATCATTAACTAGTTTGTTTTTTAGGTTACAATTAAAGAAGAGGAAAAAGAAGAAATGTTTGAACAGAAGAAAACTCTTTTATTGAAATTAATATTACTATATAAAAAGAAGAGATTTGTGTGTGTGTGTGTGTATGTGTACGTGTACGTGTTTAAAAATAATAATCAAGATTATCAACAATTGTTATCGTTAACTAATCATTTTTTTTAGGTTATAATTAAAGAAGAAAAAAAAGAAGAAATGTTTGAACAGAAAAGAACTCTTTTATTGAAATGAAGATTACTGTATAAAAGAAGAGATTTGTGTGTGTGTGTACGTATTTAAAATTAATAATCAAGATTATCAACAATTGTTATCGTTAACTAGTTGTTTATTTTTAGGTTATAATTAAAGAAGAAAAAAAAGAAGAAATGTTTGAACGAGAGTAAACCTTCTTTATTGAAAATATAATATTATTATTTCAAAAGGAATGATTTTGTTGTTTAAAATTAATAATCAAGATCATCACAACAATTGTTATCTTTAACTAGTTGCCTTATTGTTAGTACCAATACAACACCAGGTATGTATATATATATATATATATATATATATATATATATATTTGGAAATCGAAGCTTTGCTTATAAGTTTAGTGTTGTCTTACATTCGTTACTTTCTCTCTTTATCTTTTACTAGTGTGGACCCAAGGAAGGAATAACACGACGAAGAGTCGTGCGAACTAAACGAAAAAGAAGAAGATGAAGAAGAAGAAGAAGTAGAGGATGAGAAAGAAAGAAAGAAGAAGAAGAAAATAAGGAGAAGAAAATAAGGAGAAGATCGAGCAACAAGATCTCACAAGGTATCTCGATAAATCCCTTTCGCTGGACAAATAACGACAAGGCTCATTACTATAAACACGTCTCGCGTGGTCTCTGCGTGTGGCACGTCAACTTCTCGGCAATTCCCCCAAGTCCCCCAAGAGTCCTCCTCTTCCCTTCTCCCCTACAACTCTTCTCTTTCTCTTTCTTCAGTCTTCTTTTATCTACCTATCTTTTTTCCTTACCCGTAGTATTAGCCGGGTATCCCAAAAAAGGAACGACCTTTCCTAATCATGCACTTTAAACATAGCCGTTTTTATGTACACATATCTTTTGTCGAATCTAATCGCTGTTGGTTCTTCTTACACGACGGGGGTTTATTAAAAGAAATGTTTAATGAGAACGAATCTGATAGAATTTGATTTTTATTATTATTATTATTATTATTAATATCATTATATTTATTTTATCACACAAACAAAAAGAAAGTTGATATATTATAATATATATATATATATATATATATATATATATATATATATATATATTATTGATAACGTTGGTATAATGAATATTGTAGTAATATAGGTTAGGTTATTAAATATAATATTTGATAAAAGCAACATGATTAGTTGAGATTTAGTATAAATATTATTATTTTTACAATTATACATTATAATATATATTGATAACGTAAAAATAACGATATTATAATAATATACATTAGAAATATGAATTTTAATATAACATAAGATTAATTTCATTTGACAGAATTCATTGAGATTTACTAGAAATTTTATTTTATATTTTTTTCATAGGTGTTTATCATTGGACCCTCTTTTCAAGCTCTTCAATTTACGGTAGCCGTATTGAAAACTCGATACCACCGGTGGTGGTCTAGTACAATCCTCTCTACATACATATATACATACATACATACGTAAATACATATATATATATGTGTACACAATTTATAAAGACTTATACATTTATGTGTATATATTCCAAGCGTTGTGGGCTCATCCCGATCGATACGTCAATTAATTTTCGAAAGGAGGCTGCGCTCGGCTAATTTAAATGGCCGAACAAACCACCACCACCACCACCACCACCACCATATCACCACCATCACCATATCCCTTTGAGGGTTGAGGGGGGGCACATTTACCACCAGTGTTTCAACGCACCTGGCCAGACTAGGGTTTCTCTCTGTCCTTCACTATTCTACTCTTTTGCTCTTCCCTCTTCACCCCATCCCATCTCATTGGTTTAATTTCATTTCATTTCCTTTACGATCCCCCTTTTGCTAAACTGTTTAACTTTCATGGAATCATCATTCTCCATCGATACCACTTATCTCTTTTATATATTCCTTTTTTTTTTTTCTATACTCCATTCCATTCTCATAATTTTTGATCAGGGTATTCAACAGTTTTTTTGTTTTTTTGTTTTTTAATTTAACTTTCTCCCTAATATTTGATATTACATATGCTTATTTAGTTTTACAGCAAGTTATTACAGCAAGTTAACCTTTATATGTTATTATTAATTTTCTGTTTTCTTCTTCTTCTTCTTCTTTTTGTAGATACATACCAGAAATATTTTATAATACAACATTTGGGTCAAAGTTTCAAGAATATAACAAGGTATGGCATTTACTTCATTGCAACTGCAGTTTTTCACGAACAATTATCACCATCTCGTTGGTGAAGATGATACTTAACTTATACATTATTATTAATTTTCTGTTATCTTCTTGTTCTTTTTGTAGATACATACCAGAAATATTTTATAATAAAACATTTGGGTCAAAGTTTCAAGAATATAACAAGGTGTGGCATTTACTTCATTGCAACTGCAGTTTTCACGAACAATTATCACCATCTCGTTGGTGAAGATGATACTTAACTTATACATTATTATTAATTTTCTGTTATCTTCTTGTTCTTTTTGTAGATACATACCAGAAATATTTTATAATAAAACATTTGGGTCAAAGTTTCAAGAATATAACAAGGTGTGGCATTTACTTCATTGCAACTGCAGTTTTCACGAACAATTATCACCATCTCGTTGGTGAAGATGATACTTAACTTATACATTATTATTAATTTTCTGTTATCTTCTTCTTCTTTTTGTAGATACATACCAGAAATATTTTATAATACAACAATGGGTCAAAGTTTCAAGAATATAACAAGGTATGGCATTTATTTCATTGCAACTGCAGTTTTCACGAACAATTATCACTATACCGTTGGTAATGATGATGCGTGGTATTATAATATCCATTTATTCTTTTTATTTTTATTTTATTAAGTATTATACAGCAACCCTGAGGTGGTTCATGATTGGGGAAGTAAAAGATATAAAAGAAAAAAAAGAAAATGAAGAAGAAGAGAGAGGCACGTCTTTCTCGTGTAATTTTCATCGAGTGGGTGGAAACCCATTATTTCGCATTACGGGATCCTTATGGACCTTTCTCTCTCTTTCTCTCTCTCTCTCTCTCTCTCTTTCTGTCGCTCTTTTTAAAAGAGAAAAAATAAAAATAAAATAAAATAAAGAAAGAAAGATTGTGGATCGTGATGGATCATAAGGCTATCCGAAGAAAACTCAGTGTTACGTTGATGGACGCATTCACGGCTTTCTTAAAGGGTTTCATAAGGTTTCTCTTTTTTATATCATCAGTTTTATTTCATATACACTCGCCAAACCCTATCCCTTCTCCCTTTTTTTTTATATAATACGTGTTGTTATTCCTGTTATCTTGTTTTATCGAAACAATGTTAAACAAAACTTGTGAGAAGTTAGATAAATCAGTAAAATCAAATGTTCTCTTATCATGATAATTTTTTTATATGAAAATCATGTTATAGAAAACTCTAACTTATAGTATAAAAATGAAGGACAGAAATAATATAAAAAATTAGAAGAACTATATAGTAAATTCTAAAGAGGATACAAGCTCCTTATCGCAAATCTTTATTATATCCGTTCAGTTAAAGTATATGGATAAAGATATTTAAGGAGATGATTGTATGGTGTTGGGTCTATTAGATAGAGACGTTTGAGATAGCGTTTTGAACGCGTTTAGAATTCTTTTTCTTTTATAATAGAATTTTTGTATTTACTTATTTTGTTTCTACCTTTTTATCTATTTTATCATATTAGTATAAATGCAATATAATATTGTGTATTTTAATTATATAAATAATATCATATTTAACATATACATAATATTCATAGAATAAATTGAAATGTTGTATAAAAAATGATCAGAAAATATAATAATTTGTATAAATATTATTTTTTTTTTGTTTTAAATTCTTCTATATGTAGATTACATCAAAGTATTTCTATGTTTCATGGTGTACGTGTCAAGAAGAATAAGAATAAGAATAATAAGAAGAGAATAATAAAGAAGAAGAAGAGGAATGCATCGAACGGGGCTATTGAAACTCGCTGTAGTAAGCAGGCGGCACGAAACACTGTAGTTAGCGACTATTAATACCATCGACCGGCATCGATAGTTCTGCCTGCAAGGCGTCATAATGATATGGTGTATCGAACAGACCCTTTCGATTCTGGTTTGTCGGTATACCGCATACACGCATTCTACGATATACGCATAGATAAGAAATGTGCAATACGCGGGTACAATACCGTATTAAAAACTATATAATTGTCTTTTATACAGTATAAATTCGAACCTCCTTTAAACACGGTTCATTCGTTCCGTATTTATCAAAATTGTGTTAAAAGCGAAACAAATTAATCTTATACAATCATTCGCGTTATATAGAGAAAGTTCTTACAATTTTATACACTATTTTATAAGATTATTAAGTGTAATATTGTATATATATATATATATATATGCATTTTTATTTTAAACGTTTAATAGTTCAGTACAAAATTTTCAACAATCTATCATTCAATTAATTTAATTTCTAATAATGTTCTACATTGTCAAATTATAATAGTAATATATATATATATATATATATATATAATAAAAGTATGTATAATCAAAACGTAAAATTCAAATTTAAAATTCCCGCGTATATTGACGCGCGTAAACTTACGGTCATTTCACATTGTTGCGCATTCGAGATAGTAGTAGTTACAATTTCTACCGCTAAGCGTCGCGCGCGACATAGTTTTGAATTAGTTCGTGGATTGGCTACGATGAAACCAGTGGCGCATAATATGGCCGTATTGTAACGCGCAGTCTCCGGAAAAATAATAAACAAAAGAAGCGATGGATCTTTTCCTTCGTTGCTGGCTGATAATGTGTCGTCCAGTTAACGCGCCTGTTCGGTGTTTTTTTAACGCATGAAACAACACAACAGGGTGAGTTAATGATAATTTTCATAGGATATGTCATCGATAGTTAACAATCGAATTTGATCGTAACACACGTACAACACACTGTGCTCGAATTCTTGGTTGGTGCTCTGTTAGCTAGCTGTTAGCTTGGTTTTATTCGTGTGTTGAAAAAGGGTGAGAAAGAGGAGAAGGGTACGGGGTTGGGGAGGGAGGGGTTAGGTAGAACATTAAGAAAATTTCGAGGTTACATTGACAGTCCTCTTTCTTCGTGTTGTATTGCAAAAACCGTACTTACTGATAAATACGAAATTTAAATGAAAAATCGTAACCTTTGACTAAAAACTTTGTCACAATTTTGGTTAGAAATATTACATTCGTGAATATCTATTAATTCGTTGTCAAATATTCTTTTGTAATGTATTTTTTTCGTTTAAATCACTGCTCGCCAAGTTTAAAGGTGTTCAAATGACGTCTAACGTTTCGCGTGTGTCTTCTCCTCTTTTACATTTGTAATATTATTTTCTATTGTAACATTAGACAAATTGTGTATATGTGTATGTGTATGTGTGTATGTGTTAAGTAATTACGTGCCGCCACGTTTGTGTTGTGTTTGTTGGCGTCAATTTTTATTATATTACATTTATATTTATTTATTTATATTAATCATTAATTCGTTCAATCAATCATTCATTCATTCATTATTATTATTATTCATTATTATCTTGTAAAAAAAAAGAAATTATTTATACAAATTATGATTTATTAAATTTGAGTAGAATTTTGTTACTATTTTATATATATATATATTTAAGTGTTACTTTTACTTTAGTAGTAATATCGTACTTTCGATTCTCGTTCGTCGCTAACGCGGATCGATTTCGATTGTACGTTCCAATGAAGGAAATTTCACGTTGTAAACTTAAACTTAATTTCATTTTAATTAACGATTAATTATTCTTTCTTTAAGACAATTTCATTTTAACAATTAGAAAAGTTAATATCAATAATTATAATAATAATATTATTATTATTATTATTATTATTTCTGGTAAGTTAGTTGACATTTGTTGTGATTAGAAGACAATTGTAATGTGTTTTTTTTTTTTTTTTTTTAATAACAATCATTTTACAATTAAATATAATTCATATAAATGTGTTGTGTTAAGACGTTAACAAATATACAGCCATTAAGAGATTTATGTGTAATAAACTTTGATATGGTTTTTTTTTTTTTATATATATAATACAATGTAGTATTATTTACAGCAACACGATGACGGAAGGTGGTGTTACAAGAATGAAGAGAAATGGGACTAGGATCTTCAAAAATCCTCCACAGCCTCACATGTGTATACGAGATTTTATACAGGTAAAGAAAACCATTTGATGTATTCATTAAAAAAAAATCAAAAAAAAAAACCTTCATTTGTGTTTTAAATAATGAATGATTCCTGTCACATTATGTGCAACCATTCTTCGTATACACATAATTTACTTCAAACCCACCAATTCATCATTTTGATCTGTCAGACAGAGAATGAAAGATAATTAACAAATTGAATATTGTTTTCATTATGAATGAACTTGTTGTTTTTTATTTGTTTGTTTGTTTGTTTGTTTGTTTGTTGATGGAAGAGAAAAGTATATTATTAGTAATTAATTGTTATAAGTGTATACGATGTATTTATTTCAGTTATGTCTCTCTGTGTTAAACATTTGACGAGAACATGAGATGTCTTCTCTTGAGTTGCCAACAATGTGCTTTTCATAAGAATACACTTCCAATGAAAAATAAAGTATTCTATCGAGCAACAACACTATTTTCTCCAAAATGGAATAATTCTAATATTCAACAAATAATAAATGTTATAAACATCGAACGAGGCAGTGAATAGAGGTACATTCGATCAGTCTCTTTGCCTGTGTTTCGTTTCAAATGTATAGAAACATAAAGAATTATCAATATATTATCAAATATATACACATTCGAACAAATCTATATATATATATATATATATGAATATGAATATATAATAACAAGAAAACAAAAACAATACCTATCGTTAATATAATAATATTAAACCAGGAATATATATATAAATGTTAATATAACGTTAATACTCTACTTATTATACAACTTCATCAAAAAAAAAATATGAAAAGATTATCGTTAATAATTATTTATTGATTATAGGGTACAACAGCACCTTGCTTTGTAAATGTACTATCCTGGGATAGAATCGCAATGCCATGTAGACCATCCGAACCTGTACCACTTTGGGGAGGTATGAGAGTACCATCTCCACGTACAAAAGCGGAAGCTGTGGTCTTCGCAGTTATGGCTAATCCGGAGGTTCTTCGTATTAATGGAAAGAATGCAGAAGATCCAGAAGTACGTAAAAACTATAATATATATGTATATATATAGTTTTCATAAAAACATAACAAGAATAACATTATCTCATAGAAATGTTATTTCATTTTAGAAACGTTCGTCCCTGATTGAACTCTTGCTGGATTTTGTAGAAGCGATGAATGCTGGTGTAATATTTTCAAGACGATACACTATTTTAAAAGATCGTGATATAACAGGAGAATTGAAGGAGGTGTGGAATGCAGTACAAGCTC
Source organism: Polistes dominula (assembly GCF_049000335.1). Taxonomy (NCBI): domain Eukaryota; kingdom Metazoa; phylum Arthropoda; class Insecta; order Hymenoptera; family Vespidae; genus Polistes; species Polistes dominula. The sequence goes on along the minus strand of NW_028301003.1, from coordinate 1,532,320 downwards.
GGCGGGACCGAGAACAACCACCTCCACAACAAGAAACTTGGATCGATGCACAACCACCTGTTCCACAGTATCCACAATATCAAGATCAACAACAGCAGCAGCAAACACAAAAGCAACAACAACAACAGCAGCAGCAGCAACAACAACAACAACAAGAATATACTTCGCAGCAACCTCCTCAATATCATACGACTAGCATTGTCTTTGCCAGAGCAGTAAGCGGTGATATGCATTACGATGGTTATGGTTATCAATCGCAAAAGTCTGTCATTGGGCCAAATGATCAGATATATCAATCGGGTCAGATAGTATCTCAACAATATGGTAACCTAACACGAATAGCACAGGATCGTTATGATTACAGGGAACGTGGTAGAGACAATATCATACAAAATATACCACAACAAAGCTGCCCTGCGTATCCAGGACCACAATATCAATTTCCACAACTGCCAAGGCAAATGATGCCACAGTACGTTAATTCTAATATACATCCAAATACCACTAATTTAGGATATGGTCCTCCAGCAGCAACAAATACTAATGTCAATCCAAACATGTCGGCTAGTTATCAATCTTATATAACTAATCCATTGTTTCAACAACGAATAGAAGCCGATATACGAAGAATGCAACAACAGTTACAACAACAACAACAACAGCAACAGCAGCAACAACAACAACAACAATTGCAACAGCAACAACAACAACAACAGTTGCATTTGAATCATGCGCAACAAGTGCCTCAATATGAATCAGCGACAGATTGGCAAACTATATCATCGGTTAACGTATTGAGACTCGGTCGACAAAATATGGGAGTTGTTCAGAAAAACAATACGAGTAAAAGACAAGTTAACTCACCTACTCATGGGAAACAAGCAGCATCATGTACCAATTGTCACAATAAATCTACGACTGATAATGTTGTTACAAAACCTAAGAGTCCTGTTAAAGTATTACAACGAGAATTATCATCAACTGTAGATAGACAGGATACGAATAATCATGCGATAACAAATAATGGTAAAGTTACGAGCACGGATATTAAACCATCTACGGATGATACGAAAAATTTGACCTGTGTTGTTAACAGAGTTGTAACTGAAGATGAAGAAAGGAATAATGTTCATGAAAGTTCTTCCATCGAATCTAATGATACGTCCAAAAAATCTATCATTACATCTACGTCATCATCATCATCATCATCATCATCATCATCATTGAATACTCGTGAAACTAATAATTCCGTTGAGAACAATCAAACAACACCAACACCAACGACAACAACAACAACAATGGATGAAAATTCGAAAAACTATGAAATACCAACAGTAAGTCAAACATTGTCCGAACAAAAGTGTAATTCAAGAATTAGAATAATAGTAGGTAGAACTAAGCATAAAGAAAATATAGAAAATAATCGAACAACAACAACAACAACAACAATATGGCCACGTTACGTGTCAGAACAAAAAATGGAAAGTCCAAAAAAATCACAAACAATGGTTAACAATAGTGTCGTCATTAATAATCCCGGTGTTTCTAATGATGATACTAATTTGAATAAAAAAACAACCAATGGTCAAACTAAAATAAACAAAAATGCTAAAGGTGGTGGTAGTGGTAGTGGTGGTGGTGGTGGTGGTGGTGGTGGTGTCGTCTACAGTGAAAACGAAGATGGAACTCGTCAAGGTTATACGATATTGAAAAAAACTGAGACTATTGTTCAAGACGAAATTATTCATGATATCGCTCAGATATCTATTCAAGACTGTAAAAAGGATGTTAACGAGATCAGTCCTGTGCTATCGTGATAGCCTTAGTTTTTAATAACCGCGAGAGTACTATTATTATTATTATTATTAATAATTAATTAATTAGTTGCTACGATCGATTAAATTTAAATTAAAGACATACACACACACACACATAAAAAAAAAAAAAAACGAAAAGAAAATTTACAAAAAAATAAACAAAACAAAACCACACAACACCACCAGCGATGATTAATTATAATTAATATGTGTATATAGATAGAATAATTATTCTGATGATAATTAAAATAAACGAAGATGAAAAAGAACAAGATGATGATGAAGAAGAAGAAGAAGAAGAAGAAGAAGAAGAAAACAAAATGAGTCATTTGATTATAAAGTGCATGATAATAAAGTGTGCTCTATATATAATAATAATATTAATAATAATAATGATAATGATAATTTTAATGAAGTAATAATATTAATAATATTAATAATAATGAGAGAGAGAGAGGGGGACTCTTGAAACATTTTCGCTTTACATTGCAAAGGATTCATTTTAATAAAAACAATGGCACATTATTAAAATAGATGTGAAGAAGACCGATTTAGTAAATCCATAACCGTCTTCCTCTCTGTATTATTTCAAATTAGCATATTCAAGTTAATCCAATTAGCAGAGACAAGTATAATACAATATTGCTTCTAATTATACGAAGGAAAGAAATATAAACCTGTATAAAATAACTGTATGACGCGCGATAGGATAACTTTTGGTCATATCCCTTCTCTGACGCCATTTTCTTTTTTCGTTTGTTTGTTTGTTAATTAATTAAATTAATATTTGTCCCTTTAATAAAGAAAGATAGGTCTCATAAATTGATCATGATTAATTTAAAAACAATATTTAAAGTGAAAAAAACAAAATAAAAATAAAAAACAAGTAACACATAATAAACTGTTTGTAAGTAAACACGTGTAAGAGAAAAAAAAAAACAAAACAAAAAACCAATATGTCGAAGTCAATTACAGAGTGTACTACTACTACTACTACTACTTTAACTTACCACCGAGTCAAAACACGATTTGAAATAATAATAATAAAAAAAAAGAAATAAAACAAAAATGGAAGAAAGAGAAATTGAAAATGAAATTGTATAAACTAAGATCACGAATTTGTTGTTAATTTTAACAACAACAACCATATTATATTTATACTGTCTCTCATCGCTGCCATATTCTCTACTATGTCAACAATGGAATAATCGATATTGTAATTTTAACAACGAATTACACAATTAATCGATTTTCGTCGTCTTATTCGACAAATTTCCTTCAAGATAAGAAAAAGAAGAAAAAAGAAGAAAAAAGAAGAAGAAGAAGAAGAAGAAGAAATTTCTAATGTTGTCTCTCGAAGAGAGTGAAAAAAAAAAAAAATTGAAAGGAATTTTTAAAAACGATGAAATAAACAAAAAACAAAAAAACAAACAAAAAGAAAAAATACGAAGAACCATTAATTTTTATTGTAAAATCATATCGAACGTATACGTATAAACAAATGTATCACATATTTCAAAACAATCCAAACCACCCAATCATCATTTGAATCTGTAATTTTATTTTCATTTAATTTCTACAATTTGATTGTTAATATTCTTGTTTGTTTATCTTTCAATATTCGTCGATGATTGAAATGTTGAAAAACAAAAACAAAAAACAAAAAAATTTGAATAATATTAGATATTTCCAATGTATTTTTTCTCAATGTATTTTTTCTCAATGTATTTTTCTATTTTTTTTTTTTTTTTTTTTTTGATTTATAAGAAAAAGCAACGACATAAAAAAATTAGCATTATAAATAATTCTAGTTGAATTAATTGGTTTAATATTTTATACATTATTTAAAAATGATCAACGATGACAAACATAAATATTATCAATATATATATTTACAGTAATTCCTATATTTAAGTAGATTCACTTTAATTAACTAAACTCATGTATAATTGTTGTTAATAATTGTTGATACTTTATTTAAAAAAAAAAAATATATAAATACATGAATAATTTTTTATTATAATTGTTATTATCTTAGAATCGAATAATAAGAAGATTTAACGTTTTCTTTTTACCAATAAGAAAAGGGTAAATGAAAATTGGAAAATATGGAAAAAATGTGATGATTACATTTTAAATGATTTTAATTTATACAGTTTTAATTGGTTTTTTTTTCTTTTTTCTTTTTTTTCTTTTTATTTTTTGAATCTACTTTATTTACGGTAATCAATTATCCGTTTAATTGAAGGAATTACCATAAATATATATATATATATATATGTTAACATAATTTACATACATCAATACGTATACGTTGTTAAGTATAATTTATTGGTGCTGCTTCTATTATAGAATAATAAACGAAAAAATAAAAAAAATAAAAAATAAAAACAAACCAATAAAAAAATGGAACTTTAAAAGATCTCAAAACATTCAATGAATAATAATAATAATAATAATAATGGTGATGATGATGATGATGATGATAAACATTTAAAAACAATTATTTACGTTAAATTAATATCCAATTATTATTATTATTATTATTATTATTATTATTATTGTTATTATTATTAATATTATTACTGTTATTATTATTGTTATTATTATTATTATTATTGGTAGTATTTTTTCATGTTTTTAGGGTGGACCAATTCGTCAGAATTTTGTATGGGAAATTAAATACAAAAAAAAAAAAAAGAAAAATACATAAAATAAAGATGGGGGAAAAATAAAATTAAAAAGAAACAAAAAAAAATACATATGAAAGTTAGGTTATTATTTTATTTTATTTTTTTTTTTTTTTTTTTTTTTTATATCAACGATGTCTGTAAATTAACCTTAACACAATAAGGACGTATTTTGTTTTGCATACAGACAACGTTTAATTTTGAACGATACATAACGTAATTTAATTTTTTCGAAAATGATTAAACGAGCTGGCTCTCGAATTCTAATTCTAAGCTCGCCATATTTGATTTTTGTTTTATGAGTTATTATTATTTTTTTTTTTCTCATTTATTTTCTATCCTTTTGTTGTTATTATCATTATTATTAATATTATTTATCTTTTTTATTTTTTTTATTTTGTTCTATCTTCGTTTACATTATTATTAATAATAATAATAATAATAATAATAATAGTAAGGAAAATAGTATAATTATAATTAATGATACAATTTAACAAAATAAAATAAAGATAAGGTGCATGGCATCGTCTTGAAAAAAGAAAAAGAAAAAGAAGAAAAAAAAATAGTGTAATTATTATTGTAATGAAACGATAAAAATTTTGTTAGCTTTTCTCGCTTTTTACAGTACACATACACACACAAACATACATACATACATATACACATACGATGTATAATTAAAGTTATGTAAAAGAAATGAAGAATATTTAAATGTTAAAATATAAATATTGCGAATTATTTTTTATTCTTTTCAAAAAGTTTAAACAAAAAAAAAGAAAAAAAAAAACAAGAAAACAATGTAAACGACGATATTGTAATTTTAAAAATGAATTTTTTTTTTCGCGCCACTCCTAACGTGTAATAAAAAAAGGTGCATGGCATCGTCCTGAAAAACAAAACAAAAAACAAAACAAAACAAACAAATAGTTTAATTATTATAATGAAACGAAACAATTTTGTTAGCTTTTCTCGTTTTTTACAATACACACATACATACATATATACATACATATATACATACATATACATACTTGCACGTATACACCAAAAAATAAACAACGTTATACTCGCTGTAATCAATATAGCAATAGTATAATAAGATATTTCATAGATTGGACTTTGTACAATTCATTATCATTCATTACTTTTTCTATCTCCGCCATTTTATTTTTGTATTATTACACAGTTCCTTCCTTTTATTTTTTTTTATTTTTTTTCTTTTTTTTTTTCGTTCTTTTATCATTTCTTGTTCTTCTACCCTTTTTTGTGTGCGTGTGTTCTTTTTCTTCTTTTTATCTTCCTCGTACCTTGTTATTAAAAATAAATACAGAAATTTAAAAACAAATTAGTCAAATTTATGAAAAAATAAATCATAATAATAATAATATTGATAATAATAATAATAATAATAATAAAAAATCATAGAACATTTTAACACATTTTTATAATATAAACATTGTTAATAATCCTTTTTGTTATAGCAGTCGTGTATTGTTTTATGATATATGATTGGATTAAAAAAAAGAAACTTTTTGTGTACCCCATAGATATTACATATATATATATATATACTGCAAGCTTTTAAGCTTTTAATTATTATAAAAAAAAAGAAATATATGTGTATATATATAATATGGATATTCAGAGACAGAAATTAGTACACATGAAAGTTAGATGATGAATATCTTTTAAACGCTTAATTTAATCGCCAAAACATAAGACACCATTTTTATAGAGCACTTAATTTCCTACAATAATTTGTATTGCGCATTTAATAATAATCATTTATTGTCGAGTTATATAAAATTCATAAAGAAACATGAAATTAGTCTAAAAATCATCAATCAAACTGAAATCTTCAATATCATCGAAATGGTGAGGTTTACGAAAAAAATCGAAGATACCTTTTTTGTAGAGCATTAAATTTCCTACAAAATTTGTCTAGAACATTTTTCTGTACAATCAATAAATAATGAGATATGAATTTTATTCTATTGGACTGTGAGAGAAAAAAAGTAAAAAACTGCGATGCGGAGGGGATCTTCCTATTAAAAAATGAAGAGCTCATATTTGGTGAGAATTTTTTTTTTTTTTTAAGGTCTCTAGCAACCCATTTTTCTGTGGCACTTGTAAAAAAAAAAAAGAATTGATTTTTTTTGACCCACCCTAATATATATTTTAATAGTTTCATATCTTTTTATATTACGTTTACAGGATTTATTATAAAAAAAAAAAGGCAATGAATATTTTATTTTATCATTCTGTATTGACAAAAATGGAAGATAATGATGATGTATGTTGTGTTTCATATTATAATTTTCAATTTATATATACATATAAATAAATGAGAAACAAAACAAAAACAACAACAACCAAAAAAAAAAAAAAAAAAGAAATAAGAAAATGACAATTCTATAAACTTTCACCAGGTATTATTAACAAACATGACCATGCTAGAAAATTCGAAACATTTATTACATTTCATTCTTTTATCATTCTAACGGAAACGATGAATCGTAAGAAGAAGAAGATGAAGAAGAAGAGGAAGAAGAAAAAGGAAGTTATCAAACTAAAAACTTTCCATTTTTACTTTATGACAGATTAAGCAACTGCATACAAGTAACAGAAATTTCTTAACTTTCTCCAGAATTTGATGTTTAACTTTTTCACAGGTTACATGATGAAATATTTCTTCTGGTTTTTTTTTTTTTTTTTTTTTTTATCATATTAATCAATGTGGGATGATGATAATACGGTTTAACTTTGAACACACGTTTAACATCAGATTTGTTCTGCTGATTCAGGTGATTTGTTATTTATTTATTTAATTATTTATTATTACTTTTACTTTTCTTTGAATTATTTTTTTCATCCATTACTTTCCTTAGAAAGTTTATTCATTATTATTATTATTATTATTATTTATCGTGAATATAACATTTTAATAAAATAAATAGAAAAACGTCTAATGTGATATGTTAACCCATTACTACAGCACAATACAAAAATCTAAAAAAAATTCAATTAATTGGATAATGGTGATGAAATTTTCAGAAGAAGATAAATTAATAGGAACTTTAATAAATTATAATAATTAAATATATTATAATCAAAAAAAGAAAAAAATGAAATTTAAATAACAATTATCTCTTGGTATTATTTATATTATTTTATAATATGCAGCTATTAATTTATTAATAGATATTAATTATTTAAATTAACATATTAATCAAGTAGAACTATTATTGAAACAATTGTTTTTTTTTTAATTAAAATATTAACAAATTATAGCTTCTTTCCATTTTTGTTGAGACATTGGTTGTTTGTCGATGGAAAACACACACTATCCAGTTGTAAATTAACCTAAGTAAATATAATACAGTATAATCCCACTAATCCGGCACTATTTAAAACCAGAGGGTGCCGGATTACTGGAATGTTCTAGGGATCCTGTAGGAGGGACGCGCCAAAGAATTTTGGGGGACAGGAACTCATCGGAAACTGTCCCCCAAAATTTTCAGCTAATAGCAACCCCAGCAATATGTATGGCGCGTCCCTCCTACAGGGTCTGTAGGAATGTTCGGATTACTGGATTATAGAGAAAAAATCATCACAAATTTTGAGGTTAGATTGTTAGACGACGACATGGCGACGGAGCACATAGGCGTAGAACGGCGAGGGTGGGGTGCCGGATTATTGGACGTATCGGTCTATTGAAGTGCCGGATTAGTGAGATTATACTGTATATATATATATATACAGGATGATTCTTGTAACGGGGACGGGTAATAACTTTTTTTTAAGGTCGGCGATACATGTAAACGCCTAAATTATGACCGTTTTTCAGAGGCTTATTTAAAATGGAAGGAAAATAAATGAATCGTTTTGAAACTCAGCATGTTTATTCATTACATATTAAATTATAAGAATCTGATTGTTTTTTGTCAAAATGGCCGCCGTAGTAACTAATCTCATGAGGCCTTCATGACAAAACGCATCAATCATTGGTGATTTTTACTTTTAGTTACAGCAATATAAAATTTCAAAAAAGGGTCGGAGCGTGTTGTTCCGTTCTTTTTCAAGCATCTAAAAGAATATTAAATAGTTGCGACGAAAAAAAATACTTTTATGTGTTAACCCATAAAGATATCTATAATTCATAGAATGACCATAAAAAAAAAAAATAAATTGTAAAATCGTTGTAATTTCAAAATCCGATGAAACGACCAAAAAAATACGATCAAAATTGTTCTGTTCTTTTTCAAGCATCTAAACGAATATTAGATAGTTGCGACCAAAAAAAATACTTTTATGTGTTAACCCATAAAAATATCTCTAATTTACAGAAAGACCATCATCTACCTGAGTTAGAAAAAGGGATAGATTTATTATATTTACTTAAATTAAGACAGAGTATCTTTCCATCGACAAACATTCAACCATTTTTCTTTCTAATTATGGTTATTCGTATTCAACATTTTATTTTTATTGCTTGAATTTCGAAATGTGTACGTTTCATCAGCTATTTCAATCAAGAGACCACCATACCGGTCCCTTGAGTTAGGGACCCTGGAATTTTGGGGGACAGGAACTCATGTAGTCACGTGATTACGCGCGAATTAATCAAACATTTTAAATAGTATAAAAGTTGTATATAGTAATAGTGAATAGTGTAGGAGGGGGTAGAGTGATGAATGGGTTTGACAAAATTATGAAATAATGAATTGCATCAAATACAGAAAACAAAATGAACCATATTTAATGATAATTTAAAAATTTATAATTAAAATAGAATAGGTTAGACAAAAAAATTATTATCAATTCAAAAAGAATGATTCAATGAAGTTTGATTTGATAAAAGGGCATTACAGTATTTTGAAATTTCAAAACAACTTGTAGAAATTTATACAGTTTTGATAAAAATACAATTATCTATTATATATATATATATATTATATTTACAAATTATTTTAATCATTCGTACAAATTTGTTTTTAATTGACAATATTAATAAATCAGCTAGGATTCCTGGATATTATATCTTCATAACTAACCACAGCCGTTATTTATACATACTAAAGATAAACATGGCTGCGCATTGCATCGGAAACTGTCCCCCAACATTTTCAGTCAATAGCAACCCCAGCAATATGTATGGCGCGTCCCTCCTACAAGGTCTCTGGGAATGTTCGGATTACTGGATTATAGAGAAAAAATCACAAATTTTGAGGTTAGATTGTTAGACGACGACGCGGCGACGGAGCGCATAGGCGTAGAACGGCGAGGTTGGGGGTGCCGGATTATTGGATGTATCGGTCTATACCAATACATTGTTATACAGTCTAGCGAGTGCATCGATGCATTTTCAAAAAAAAGTAAGGTTATAGAAAGTTCACATGTGTTGTGAACAATATAAATTTTTCTCTTAGGATTTTTTTGTTTCTATTGTAACTACTTACTGAAAAAAAATTTATTACTCGTCCTCGTTTCAAGAATCACCCTCTTATTTTTTTTATTTTTTTTTTTATGAAGGTCAGGTATCTATAGGAATTTTTCATTAAAATATAAGATTTATAGTCCCTTTTCCATTTTTTTTTTGGAGGGTCATTGTTTGTTTGTCAATGGAAAACTATTCAGCTGTAAACTAACCTAAGTTAATACAATATGTTTTTCTCTTTGTTAAAATCACGTACCTTTGAACCTTTCTATGAATCATTGAAACATTCTGTGAATTTGTAAACACGACCCTTGATATTTTTCGTATCAACTTTTCAAATCTCTTTTGATGATTGATGAATAGATGAAGGACAGTAAATAATAGTTTGTCTACAAAACTTTCCCTTAAAAATGAAGACGCTGCATTTCCAAATTGAAAAACACATGTACCTACGTTTGCAATAATATTTCTTGATGGATGTGTAAAATGAAGGTTAAAATAGGACAAATTTTTATCAAAAGTTTGTAATTTAGTAATTATCATAAAACATTATGCTATATCAGAAATAATTACGTGACTCAGGTTATTTGTTTAAAATTAAATTTTCGAATGTTTTAGAATAACATTGTAAGTATTTGTAATATTTTGTTATAAATACACGAAGTATGATCTCAATCATTTGAACGAATATATTTCATTTTGAAATTGCAGTTATTAAAAAAAAAAAAAACAAAAGAAATTTGAAAATGCATTCGAAAAAGAAGCCATAGGGGCGAATGGGTGGGTAATGGATTAAGGATGGCGATACGTGTAAAATAACAAAAAAAAATCGATTTTTTTTGTTTTTTCATAAACACTTAGTTTATCATCTGAAAAATATGCCTGTAAATTTAAAGAATAAAATTCGCATTATTTATCGATTAAAAATTCATTTAAGCGTCTAGCCTTAACTCGGCGCTAAACGCGAGCGCTAAACTTTGAACGCGTTTTTCTCGAAACGAACTGTCGTCTTTTTTCAAACTGTGCTGTAAAGATGATAACTGAAAAAGGGTTTCAACCGATTCATATGAAATTTAGCACACATTTTCTTTATAATATTAGCTTCTAGTTGAATTAAAAAAATGCCAGAAAAATGATCAAAAAGTTGCCATTTTTGATCCAAGAATCGTTTGAAAAAAAAGTAAGTGGTCAAAAATCCGACTTTTTTGTCTGAGTCGTGCCAATGTACGATTTTTTTTTTTTTGACTTTTTAGTTTTTTCTTAGTTCAACTAGAAGATACATGTTTTATGAACACGCTCCGACCAGTTTTTTTTTCTAATTTTAGATTACCTTAACCAAAGCTAAAAATCATCATGATGCCTTTCGCCGTGAAGGCCTCAGGAGATTATTTACTACGGCGGCCATTTTGACAAAAAAAAAAAAAAAAAAAAGGATACAGTATTTTACAGACTTTTGATCGTCTGAAAAATTCCATTGGGAAGAATAAATGTACCCATCATGATGAAAATCGTTTTGTCCAAATTAAACAAAAAACACATTATTTGAAAATTAAAAAAATAAATTAATTTTTAACTAAAGTAAAATAAATAAATTAATTAATTAATTAATAAAATTACATACATTGATGTAATTTTTACGATATTATTAAAAATGAATCGTTCAATATTAAATATATATATATATATATATATTTTTTTTTATTTCAATATTAATACAAAAATTCATATAAAATGTTTAAATATATGAATCTATCTTTAAATATCTCGAAACGAGAGATTATTTAAATTATTTTCATAATTATAATTCGACACTAAGTATAAAACAAAATGAAAATAAGAAAACTTTGATTTAATGATAATCCTTATATACATGTTATACTAATACATATACATGTATATATATTTATATGTGTGAATGAAAGAACCTTCGTTTTCTCTTGAAGAAACTTATCCCCACTTGAATTACCAACTGTACCTTTCTCTTTTCATCCCCACCCCAGCAAGTGAAAAAATATTTTCCAACAGCAAGTATAAACGTTGAATTGAATACTACCATCAGTTTTAGGATGAACTTTGATGAAGCAACATCACAAGAATAGAAACATATACAGTCAACAGAAAATCTTCAGTGACACTTATTTAATGTTTGTTCAAAAATTATTTCTTTCATTCGATACACATTACTTAAATCAAATTCATCAGAGTGAATGAATAATAGTCAGTTTGTTCAACAGATTTATTTATTATTAGTTGTGTTATTTTTAGTTAACTGTAAACATGCAAGATAATTCTAATAATAAATTAACCAAGGTTCGTAAGAAGAGTTGTAATGAAATGTCAGGTGAGTAATGTATTTTGAAAATTTGTTTTTTCTTTAAAACAGTATAAAACAGTTTGTTGTTTTTTCATGATATTTTTTTTTATATATTTAAATAATAATAATAATAATATTTCATTCAATTGGATAATAAAGTAAAAAGTATATCGTTAGTTTGAGATTGTATAACTATTATTATTATTATTATTATTGTTATTTTTAATTGTAACGTTGTATTGTTTTATATAATCAATTGCGAGACGAGAAACAAAACAAAAAACAAAAAAATAATAATGTCAATCATATCGTGAGAGTTTTCTTTTTGTCATGTTTTTTTTTTTTTTTTTTTTTTTAATTAATAGTTTATCAGTAATAATAATAAAAAAGAAAAAATGTATATTTAATTATTTTTTTAATTGTTTAGCAGTGAAAATTATTCGAAATAAACGTGTGACAATATGAATTTGAAAATAATTGATTTAAATTAAAAATGCATTAAATTAGTTTTTTTAAAAATATTAAATTGAGAAATGTAGAAAATTGTTTAAGCTAATTATTTTCAAGGAGATACTACTATCTTAGTCGATGTTGTGTTATACGACGTTAATGTGAAACTTAATGCAATGTTGTGACACGTGTGAAGTATTGCGAAATAAAATAAAAAAAAAACTTTCTTGACTATTGCTCGTGTGTCCTACAAGTTCTGATTAAAAATGCATTTTCTTTTTTTAGTTGTTTTTTTTTTTAATAGCAACAAAAAAGTGTTTAGAGATGCGTAAAACAAAAAAAAAAATAAAAAAAAGAAATGAAAGATAACTTTAATTAATTCGTTCTATTTATTATTATTTATCAATTTAAATACGTCATATGGTTAAATGTCAATCAAAAATCTCACGAGAAAATAAAAATCAAATTGAAGATCAATCATTAATCAATTATTTATAAATAACGAAATTGTTGTTTTTTTTTTTTTTTTTTCATAATTTCTATTTATTTATGAAGAAGACAAAAATGAAAGAAATTCATTTACGTGTTTTCCTCGTATATTAATAAAATATATACAATCTTGTGTTTTATTGTTGTTATATTTGTTATAAATTTAATAAATTTAACTTAAGTTACACGTATTTTATTTATAATAAAATTTATTAAAAAAATCTCATCAAGAGCCGCTACTTTAAATCCAAAGAGCCGCATGTGGCTCGCGAGCCGCAACTTCATATACCAAGAGCCGCATGTGGCTCGCGAGCCGCAACTTCATATACCAAGAGCCGCATGTGGCTCGCGAGCCGCAACTTCATATACCAAGAGCCGCATGTGGCTCGCGAGCCGCAACTTCATATCTCAGAGCCGCATGTGGCTCGCGAGCCGCAACTTCATATACCAAGAGCCGCATGTGGCTCGCGAGCCGCAACTTCATATACCAAGAGCCGCATGTGGCTCGCGAGCCGCAGCTTCATATACCAAGAGCCGCATGTGGCTCGCGAGCCGCAACTTCATATACCAAGAGCCGCATGTGGCTCGCGAGCCGCAGCTTCATATACCAAGAGCCGCATGTGGCTCGCGAGCCGCAGATTGCCGACCCTTGCCCTAGATTGCTTCACCGCCCATAAGAGAGCGATATTATTGCCCACTTTGAGAATCACTGAATTCTATATTTCTTTTTGTCTTGTTTCATTTATTTTGTCTCGTTTAATTATAAATTATATCTAAATTTCACAATAATTAGATAATATCAAAAATAATAATAATAAATAAGATTAATTGTGTCAAAGTTCAATAATTTTCATTAGAGAAAATGATGTTTATCCGTTTATTATGCGCTTTTTCAAATCAATTAAAATCACATTATGATGAAACGATTCTAATTTCTGTTTTATTTTATTTTTTGTTTTTGTTTTACTAACAAACAAACCATGTAATTATTTTTAAATCGTTTCATCCTTTTTTTGTGTGTTTGTCTCTCTTTTCATTTAAAAAAGAAAAAAAGAAGATAAAGAAGAGCAAAAAATTATAATATATAATTGACAAAAAAATTAGTTATATAAGTTTGTTTTTTAGAAAATGATTCCGAAAATAATAATAATAATAATGTGTTGTATAAAATAGAAATTATTTTTATGTAATAACAAAAAATAAAATTATATTACACACATATATATATATACATGATATAGTACTATAAAAAATGATAATGATTTTGATTCAAGTAGTATACAAAAAGAAACCACGTACGTGTCCTAATTTGAATAATAAAAGAGTATTGTTAGAAAGAAAAGGAAAAAGCTATTACAACGTTATACACATGTATAAACACACGTATTACAAAAATACATACATGATCGATTCTTATCGATTTAATCTTTTAAATTTTATTTTGGAAATTGTAGTAGTGTTGTATTTACAAGGATTAACATTAGCTTACCACCTTTGTTCTCATATCTTTCTTTCTTTCTTTATTTATTTTCTTTTTTTCTACATAAGGATTCGTGTACGTTTATAAGTGTGACACGTGTCTTCATTTTATTATTCATCGTACGTCTATTACATAAATATATATATATATACATATATATGTATATATACACAGTATTTTATACGTATTGCATGCTAAACAATTTTTTTCTCTTTTCTTTTTCAATTTGATCTTAATAAATTTCCTTATATAAGATACAGTCAATAAAATGAATTCAAATAAGTACGTTAGGTTTGAAAAATTATTGTTCAAGAAAGATAATCTTCTTTTTTTTGAAAAATTATGATTTATTATATAAAAAATATATATTAATTGTTTGTACATTTTATTAATATTTAGTTGCATATAATAATGTCATTTTAATGATTTAAACAAACAAAAACAAGGAACATTATTTAAAACAACACAATAAGCATATGAAGTATTGTTTCACCCTTATAATTTATTATAGGTTATATAATATACTATATTATACTATATACCTATACTATGCACTTAATATAGTATAGGTTAATTTATTATATTAATTTATATGTATATAATTATGGTTTCACCCTAATAATTAATTATAGGTTATATAATATACTATATTATACTATATACCTATACTATGTACTTAATATAGTATAGGGTCATTTATTATATTAATTTATATATATATAATTATTGTTTCACCCTAATAATTAATTATAGGTTATATAATATACTATATTATACTATATACCTATACTATGCACTTAATATAGTATAGGGTCATTTATTATATTAATTTATATATATATAATTATTGTTTCACCCTAATAATTAATTATAGGTTATATAATATACTATATTATACTATATACCTATACTATGTACTTAATATAGTATAGGGTTATTTATTATATTATATATAGTATATATATAATATAATAATATAATATAATATATATAATATTTTTTTGTTTGATAGATGCGATTGAAAAAAGATTTCAAAGTCTTATAAATGAAGGAAGTAAGGCCCCGGTGTTAACAGATTCTTCGGACATTGATTTACCTTCTTATTACGATCCAGACAAATTTTATCTTGGACAACAAACATTTTACAATAACATCTTTACAATGATGATTTCTAAATTTTCCGGATTAATAACATTAATAACAATACCTAGCATACTTAACATTCTCGATTTCACTAAACATCAAAGTACACCTTGTATGGCTTATAAAAGATACATTTCAACGATATTGCATATGTGTGTTTGGTACAAAAAGGATCCCTTGAAACAAAAAGAGTAAAATACATTGAATTTATTATTAATTTTTTTCTTTTCTTTTTTTCGTATTAATATTGAATTATTATTGAATTGAATTATGAGAAATAATAATTAACATGTGTATATGTATTTCAGGTTTTTAGAATCGTTAAAGATAATTAGAAAAAAACATTGTATAGCATTTCGAAGGGCATATGAAGCTGGAATACGCAAAGCTTCGCAAGCTGACATGGCTTATGCACAATTTGGGTTTATCGGTTATATATTATTAGGTACCGAACAACTTCATATATCTGCAACTGATAAAGAATTGGAAGGTTTTGTACACTTTTGGCGAGTAATTTGTTATGTCCTTGGAATGGAAGATAAGTTAGTATAAATTATTAATATATTATATTATCTTTTAAACAAATATATGTTCCGTTTTTTTTTTTTATTATTATTATTTTTATTTTTTTTTTTCCAGATATAGTTTGTGCATGGAAACGGTCGAAGAAACTCGTGCCCTTTGTTCTAAAGTTTTGGACGAAGTATTTATACCAAATGTGATTAAGTATAAATACAATTACTATAAAAATGGAAAAATACTGATAGATGGACTTTGGCCCTTTTATCCAATTCTCGATCCACCATCTTTTACCACTTTAACGTTATATGTAACATCGTTGATAACTACCAATAACAATCATTCCATTGAAATAGGTAATATTTGTTATATTTTCTTAATATTCTATATAATTGTTTTAATATTACATTATATATTTTATTTGAATATTTTATGTTTTATCTATGGAAAGTAGAGATAAGGAGTAGTAACATCACTGTATGTGAAAAAGTGTCCGTCGAAATGCATTCAATTAGGGTGGCGCCACAGTACCTAGAGGGTAAATTTTGATTGAGAAATAAACGAGGAACACAAATTTCACAAGACAAATTTTATCCATAACTGTTCTCGTTATTCACATACTTTTTCATCAAATTAAATGATTAAAAAAATCAATAAACGTACTATTTTACAGTTGACGAATTAAAATCACTCTAGTTACACGTATTCTCATAATAATTCTTTAAGGTTATATTTACTACATTATTACATAACTCGGCATACTTCAATTCGTTTACAATTGCTATATTCATACTATACCTTCTGTCTACACCAGCGCCATTCTGGAAAGGTTTTTTGAAATTATTATTTATAGAAAAGGCTGGACACTTTCTTTTTCACATTTTCTCCCATAAGAGATGTTGTTACTCCTTACTTCTACCCTTCATAGTTTTATCACAGTACTCTAATGTTTCGTTTTCTTTTTTTTGATTTCAGATTACGACTCTATGCCATTATTCAGCAAAACGTTACTTAATATTCAATTTTTCGTACTTAATTATTTATTGCCAATCAAATATTGGTGGTCAGTTATCTTTCGTACATTTTTTAATTATTCAATGATAGTTACTATATATTTAACCGAACATTTGCCGTTACTTGCTTATTGGACTTATGGTATAAAACATTCGACAATTAATATATTTCGACATAAAGTATCGGAATAGAATCTATCTAATGTTGCAAAATAATATTACTTATATTTATATATAGATAGATAGATTTTTTTACTGCTACATTTTTACTGCTTCCCCGAAGGGTTACATTCCTTTTACAATTTTATTCTTAACCTAACTTAACACTACTCTCTCCTTCACTTCTCCCTTCCTCCTTTCCCCTCCACTCGTCCCACACTCCCTCCACTCGTCTCACACCCATACCACTCGCCCTACAGCCCCACTCGTCCCACACCCCCGCTCCTACCATCCTCACTCCTAACCTTATCCATCCTTCCCCCTCTCTCATACTCTCAACCCTCTTCATCCATTCTTCCCCTATTCCACTCTCATCCAAAATCTCTTTTATCTTCTCTTCTATTCCTCTCCCCAGTGCTGTCAGATCGTGGGTAAATCTTACCCTCTCCCTGTGCCACTGGGATTGCACACAATGAAAGTTTTCCATGTCCGTGTGTTTGGGATGTCGAAAGAAGCCGAGTGTAACCGAAGTTGGCGGTTGGCCACGAAGTGGCACACTATGAAAGCGATTCGTGTCCATGTGTTCGGACGACACGAGTCGCTTTCATAGTGTGTCACTCCGGCGTGCCCGCCAACTTCGGTTACACTCGGCTTTCCTCGACATCCCAAACACACGGACATGGAAAACTTTCATTGTGTGCAATCCCAGTGGCACAGGGAGAGGGTAAGATTTACCCACGATCTGACAGCACTGCCTCTCCCGTCCTCCTCAACTATCGTTCTGATGCAACCTTTCAATAAATGTGCTTCCACGTCTTTCTCTCTCTCCCATTCGCACACCCTGCATCTCTCTCCTCTCCTCCTACTCCTCCTCCTCCCAGTTATCTCTCTTCCATATTACTTATATACTTATTCCAATTTAATATTAATTCTCGTAGGTTTGTAATTTTTAAGGTAAACAATTTATTTTGTTAATAATATTTCAACATTGTAAAAACGTTTGACCGAGTGTCAAGTGTCATCACAAAATGTGATATTGGTGTGGAAGAGAAATAATGAAAAAATTCTATTTTAATTCAAATCAAATTAGTCATTAGTATTTTTATAATATAACATGCATATTTGTAATAAACATGTGTAAACATTTTTTTTCTATTTTTTTTTTTTAAACTAAATTAGAAAAAGAAGGAAGAAAAACATGAATCAAAAATTAAAGAAATAAAATTCTTTTTTACGATTATATTATATTTAACCAATTAAGCGTGTTTGACGATTATATCATACGTCGTCCTATCCAACAAGTCGGCCTTTTTGACTATCCAATATTTTAACAGAGCGCCACTTACTCTGTGTTTGACGACTATATCCGTCATCGCTTGATTATCGCGACACACACCAGAGCGCGCTATGCACACTTCACGCATCGTTATGTTACTATATTCAAAACAGTACAAAATAGGGACCCTGTAGCTGTGCTGTCAGATCGTGGGTAAATCTTACCCTCTCCTGTGCCACTGGGATTGCACACAATGAAAGTTATCCATGTTTGTGTGTTCGGGATATCGAAAGAAGTCGAGTTTAACCGAAGTTGGCGGGCACGCCGGAGTGGTACCTATGAAAGGGACTTGTGCCCACTCCGGCGTGCCCGCTAACTTCGGTTAAACTCGACTTCTTTCGATATCCCGAACACACGGACATGGAAAACTTTCATTGTGTGCAATCCCAGTGGCACAGGGAGAGGGTAAGATTTACCCACGATCTGGCAGCACAGCCCTGTAGGAGGGACGTGCCCAAAGAATTTTGGAGGACAGGAACTCATGTAGTCACGTGATTACGCGCGAATTAATCAAACATTTTAAATAGTATAAAAGTTGTATATAGTAATAATGAATAGTGTAGGAGGGGGTAGAGTGGTGAATTGGTTTGACAAAATTATGAAATAATGAATTGCATCAAATACAGAAAAACAAAATGAACCATATTTAATGATAATTAACAAATTTATAATTAAAATAGAATAGGTTAGACAAAAATATTATTATCAATTAAAAAAGAATGATTCAATGAAGTTTGATTTGATAAAAGGGCATTACAGTATTTTGAAATTTCAAAACAACTTGTAGAAATTTATACAATTTTGATAAAAATACAATTATCTATTATATATATATATTATATTTACAAATTATTTTAATCATTCGTACAAATTTGTTTTTAATTGACAATATTAATAAATCAGTTAGGATTTCTGGATATTATATCTTCATAACTAACCACAGCCGTTATTTATACATACTAAAGATAAACATGGCTGCGCGTTGCATCGGAAGCTGTCCCCCAAAATTTTCAGCCAATAGCAACCCCAGCAATATGTATGGCGCGTCCCTCCTATAGGGTTCTAAGTCTCCATGATAATAAAACATATAACGATTGTCAAATGTATGTGTATATATATATATATTTATTTTTAGAGATAATTATAACCAAAAACCAATTTTCCCACGTATCCTGAGAATCCAATACAAAAGGAATTTAATAATAATAATAATAATAATAAAATTGAAGAAGAAGAAGAAGAAAATAGTAAAAAAAAAAATGAATATATACGTTTGAAAAAAATACGTTAGATTTTATACTTTTTCCATTGGAAGAATTGAAAAAAAAAAAAAAAGTAATTTATCAATTTGTGAATAACCATAATATATTTTCTTAGAACAATTTTTCTATGGTATATATATTTTAGTTTTAAAGTAAGTATACGTAGAACGTTGTTTTTAAGATGACCTTGAAAAAAAATTTCATATTTACGTTTATCCTACGTCATTCTCTCCTAATCTGTTCGTTTTCTTTTAACACAGCTTTTACCAAAAATCGTAACAACAACAAAAAAAAAAAAAAAAAATGAAATCTCTCCTCCTCGTCATATTATAATTTATCAAACGTGAGATTTATTTATTATTTTTTTTTTTTTTTGAAGAAAAAAGTAAAAAAGAAAAAAAAAAAGGAAGAAGATAAACGAAGGATTGATCGAAGAGAAAAAATAAACTCTTTGCGAAAAGATTCGATAAAAATAATCCGAAGGAAGAGTTTAATGTGTGTTTTTTATTTTTTTTTTCTTCTTTTGAGGTAATTTTGCTTTTTTTTTTCAATGAAACATTTTCAATCATCTTCCTTTTTCAATTTTGAGGTTATTTTTGTTTTCAATGATACATTTTCAATCATCTTCCTTTTTAATTTCATTTTATTTTGTTTTATTTTATTTTATTTAATGTAAACCAAACGTTGTGAGTATTTCTTTTATTGCAATTTCATTTTTTAATGTCTGTGCTTTAAAAAAAAAAAAAAAATAAAAATAAAATAAAATAAACAAAAACATATGTTCTTATATATGCATACAAATGTAATGTGCATATATATGCAAAGAATGCATGCAACTCTGTGACACACATGCATTTATACGATCCATTAACTACAGTTACGAGTTGACTCAATATATTGACAAAGCCAATAATTATTTTACTGTCTGTATTTTTATAGTAAACAAATACTTATTAAACAGAATTGTTTTCTTTTATGGTTTTTTTTTTCTTTTTTTTTTTATTTAAATATAAAATATTACTAATAATTAATCACACAATTATTATATTACATAACCTCTTTTTTTTTTTATTATAATTAAATATATTATATCTAAGTATTTTTATTATTTATTGCATATATATATATATTATATCATTAAAAAAAAAAATATATAATACAAATAAAATGTTAAAATGAATTAAATTCAATTGAACATATTTTCAGATGAAACAAATAATTTGTTATTAAATACGTTCGAGGAATTGCAGTGTTGAATGTCGAATAATTCGTGGAAGAAGTGTAAATGTGGTCGTTTAGATCCGATAATATTTAATAAGAGAATTAATGCAATTGCTTGTAATTGTGGTTGGGAGGGAAGATTCGTTTATGGGGTATCCCTTACCCTAGCAATCTTCGAAATAAAACGTTTTTTCATGCTACTGTTGGAAATAATAGCTGAATGGCAAGTTATACGATTTGCTGGTGGTTTACGTCCAGTTCTTCTCACCTTGCTCGATATTATCGTTGGCTTGCCAACTGCCATATTAATTGTTCGTATAATACGCAAGTATGCAAACAAATATATGATATTTTTTCAAATTTTTATAACATACATATACACCCTTAATAATAATAATAATAATAATAATTAATAATAATTAATTATATTATTATTATTATTATTATTATTATTGTTTTTAGATACACAATACCACAATGTAATATAAAACCGAAAAAACTATTGAAATTTCTCTTATTTATAATAACAACGTGTGTTGTCTTAAACATTGTTACCTTGATTTCAATTGGTTATCACATTAGCGTTAAAAAGGAAACTCTCGTGAATTTATTCAACGCTTCGATGCATTTCTATGCTAACATGGCATCCTACAAATATGCCATAGACGAATTACAATTTGTATTTCAATGTTGCGGCCATAGTTCATATACCGATTGGTTTCTTTTCGATTGGCAGGTAAACATGATATTTTAAGAATAATTAATTTACAAATGTGTTCATAACATATATTACATATATATATATATATATATATATATATATATATATATATATATATATATATTATAATAATGATTATTATAATATAATTAAAAAATCTTCTTTTACGTGTCACGTTGTTTGTTCGTAATGGACACCCAAACTATTGAACCGATTTTAATCAAATTGTGCACACTGTGTGCAGTTTCATCCAATTTGAAAGATAGGATAGTTTATATCATTCTAACAGATGGCGGTATAAGGTAATTCGTTGACTTAAAGACCTGTGTATCGGACTGATTGTAAATCACAGCAACGTGTGGCGGGACACCTCTAGTAATATATATATATATATAATTAATATTGGTTGTACAACTTTGATTCCTCTATTTTCCTACAGATGACTTAAAGAAAAAATGGCGGATACTAAGTTTTATACACCTATATTATAATACAGAATATATAATATATATATAACCTTTTACAATTATATTTATATTATTATTATAATTTAATGATAATATAATTAAAATATCTTCTTAATATATAAGTCTGTATATACACGTGTCACACACACGTATTGTTTGTCCGCAATGAATTCCTAAACTACTGAACGTATTTGAATAAAATTGTTCACACTGTGTGCAGTATCATCCAACTTGAAAGATAAGATAGTTTATATCTCAATTAATAATCGTTTCAGATGGTTGATTATGCACCACGCGACGAAATGATTTATGAGACAAGAATCACCGATGAAGAATACCGCGATCGAGGAGTACCGTTCAGTTGTTGTAGTCTACGTTCAATGACTCCATGTATACATTCCGAGATGTTGGATAAGGATATTAAAAGTATCAATGAGAACGGTTGTGCGGAAGTTATCAGTCCAGTTTTAATTAGGATCGTTGTGATCGCATACGTCATGACTAGCACGTTAATTGTCACACAAGCTCTCTTAGCATATTTGATAGCACGAGTATATAATAAATATCATTTTAAAATGATGAATTATATTAAATTATCGATCGATACGTAATCATTGATTACGTATTATCTTTAATCTACGATTTATATTACATATATATATATATATGTATTTTGTAGATGATAGATAAACTTTCCGATAGAATTCGATTTCCTGTATCTTCCGTAAGCTCGTTTGATGAATCTACTCATATTCTTTCAAAAAATACTAATAGGTAAGGTATAATAATTTAAACGAATAATTAATAAATTAATTATTATCGGATGAAAATGATAATATTTTTAGTTTTTTTTTGATTAAAAAAGTTTCTAGATTATTTTTCAAGATTCTTTTAATATTATCATACACCATTTTGATTTGATTTTCTTTTCTTTCTTAATAATTGGATTACACAACAACAAAAAGAATTAATATCTTTATTATTCAATTGATTATAAGTTAATTGCATTTTTTTGTTTTTTGTTTTTATTTCAGTTTGAGTAAAGGAAGAAAAAATGATCGTTATATTGCCTCGTCAATGAATAAATTATATTTCAAAGATAAAATTAAGTCTGAAGAAGAAGAAGAAGAAGGAAAAATAGGATAAAGATAAAACGTTTATCTTCTATAAATAAGAATACATTGACTTTGGAAAGAAGAAGAAGAAGAAGAAGAAGAAGAAGAAAGAAAAATCGAAAAAACAAATTATATTGTTCTACCTTTTATAATAATTCACCGATCGTGGAATATAATAATATGGAAATTTCCGAGATAGCACGAATCATGCCGAGTACTCACGAGGAACATAGGATATCAAGGAAATGTTTGTTTAATCAAACGAATTCGTTGAATTGTTCGAATTCTGTGATTAAACGAAAATAAGACACGATAAGTTAATAATGAAATGAATTGTGAAAAAGGTAATAGAAAGATCCAATAATAATTGAAAAATAATTAAAAACAAATTAAAAACAAATATTATACTCGGAAGATCTGTTTTGACTGAAATTATTTCAAAATTGACGATTACATCAAACATTTATTTATTATCTATCACGTAAAATATTTCAAAGTAATAAATAATGTAAATGTGTTTACTTTTTTCTTTTTCTTTTTTGTTTGTTATAAATGCTCATTTAATGTCAATTTACAAATTGATATTTGTTTGTAGAAGAGAGGAATGATTTCGTCACGTGAATATAATAGGATAGGAAGCAGGGTGTTAACGATCCATGAAGACAAGGTATTGTTTATTACAATTGAAAGTAAAATTGTTTCTTAAAAGGTGGGAACAAAGTATAATCGTTGAGAAAGCGACAGTGGTGGAGGAGGGGAAACTAGTGGATCCCCCTATTTGAATTTCGTAGTCGACACAGCTGGATCTCAGTACGGCGTCAAGCATTGAACGAGAAGTGCTTTGTGAAAACCCCCGAATAGGAAAAGGGACTTCTTTTTTTTTTCTTTTTTTAACAAATTGTGCGACAACTCTCGAAACATTTGTTTTTTTCTTTTTCTTTCAATCCTTTTAAGTTATACAGGTACGTAATTTTTGTTCTTTCCTTTTTGTTTTTATTATTATTATCATCAAATTATTGTCCATCTTTTATCCTTATTACAGTAAAACTTTGACAAGTGGATACTTTGAAAAATATTTGTAATATATGGAAACGTTTTGACACCATCTTGCATTTGACCACCTATGATGCACTTGTTTATTTATTTATTTATTAATATATTTATATTTTTTGTTTTGTATATATTATTTTTTTTTTTTTAATTTGTATATAAATAAGTGGGGAAATTTCTAGTGTTTATTTCTATTGAAGGAATAGGGGATATTTTTAATATACTTAGTGTTATTTTAATAGAACTGTGACGATGCACTCTTGGTTGAATTAGTTGCTTTGTTGAGTTAGTTGCACGACGAAACGACTTGGTCTACGTTTTGCATTACTGAAAGCTCTCCCGTCGCCATAAGACTACGACGACGACAACGACGACGACGATGCTCGAAATATCCTAAGAGTTGCTAAATTTAAAAATCGCAATAAGAACGAGCACAATTCCTTTAACGATAAGAGTATTAAGTTGCATTCTAAAGATCAAAGCATATCCAAATATGGATTAAGAAAGAAATATAATCATAATTTAACTTGAAATAATCTAAAGATAAATCGTATAAACATTTTTTCAAAATAATCCCGCGATTATTTGAATATTCTCATCTCGTACGCATATGTGTTTTAATAAAAGTTAGAATATTTTACTATAAATATTCGTAAAAGTAATAAATAAGAGACTAGAATATTCCTTTGCGGTAAACGCATTAGAATATGAATAAGTAAATAAAAAAAAAATAAGTCCAAACAAAAAAGAGAGAAAACGGATATATATATATATATATTTTAATATAAATTTTAAATTATCCGAGTCAAGGAACATTGTAATAACCTGTTTGAATGTGCGCATGCGCAACGATAAAGTAGGGCCACGGAAGGACAAGTTTCCTCGTAGAATCGCGACTTCGGTTAGATTCGTGAACGTTCGACTTACGTTCGGCCTGCGTTCGGTTGGCGTTCGGATAAATTCGTTGGAAAGGATCTCGACGCGCTCCCTACTCTCGTTCGTGCGAAGTTTAGCATCAGTAGTAAAGTATCCGCGCGTTAGTCAACATCGCGTATTCGCTCTTTCCCGCGCAACATCGTGTCGCGTACCCTCTATCTCTTTCCTTCTTTTCATTATTTTCTTTCTATTACTCTTTTCCCCTATCTCTCTCTCTCTCTCTCTCTTTCTTTTCCTACTTTTAATTTATTTCTCTCATATATCTTTGTTTATATCTCTATAATATTATTTTTCTTAACAAGTATTAACTTGTCTTCTGTAAGGCCACGCAAATACCGTTCACCCGTCGTAGCATGTGCCCACAAGTTCACAGTCATATACACGTTTATTTACCTCACCATCAGCCCCATAATAAACTTGTCTCTTACGGTTACCGTTAAAAGGATCTCTGATTGGTTTTTTTTTTGTTTGTTTGTTTTTGATTCACTTGAAAAGAAAGTATTTCAAATAAATTCCATTTCTTTTTATTAACTCACGTTAATATCAAGATAAATAATTATCTTTCTCCGGTTAGAAGAAGTGTGTGTGTTGTGTTGTTAGTTGTTTCAAATCGTGACCAATTTTACATAGTGTATTATTACCAACAACGAAACGAGGAAAAAGGCAGAAAGGAATAAAAAGAAATAACAGAAAATACGTTATAGTGTGATCTGTAGCATGATTTATTGGATATTCCAGTGAAGGAAACGATATCGTTTACGATTCGTGGAAACGACGCCAACGACGATCGAATTCCTGCACACACGTGTTTTCAAAGTGGCAAATGTGTTTTTCTACTAATATTATTTCCCCATTCATACTTTTTCTCTGTTCATCCTTCTTGTGAGGCATCATTTTTATCACTCTCTTTTTTTCCTTTACTTTCCATAATCCCTCTCTCTATCTCTCTCTCTCTTTCTCTACTCGGGTCAGTGTTTATCCTTCTCTTTTTCTCGCATCGTTATTGGTCGAGATAGTGGATTTGTGTTGTTATACGAAAAGAGGGGGAAAGGGAAATAAAAAGAAAATAATACAAGGTGAATTATACATATATATATATATATATATTTGGGGGGGAAGGGGGGAGGGGTAATTTTTATATTATATTGCAAATAAAAATTGTTGTTTTCTTTCGTGAAACGCGATTATGAATTTTGTCGTTATTTTTTTTTTTTTTTTTTTTTCCACAAGTTTTCCAAACTAACTTCTGGGAGGAAAAGAAGGAAGAGATAAAAGGAAAAACGACACCACAATCACCACCACCAACAACAACAACAACAACAACAATAATAATTTTGAATCTTCTACTCCAAAAGAAAAAAGAAAACTAAAGAAAAAAAATGAGTTGCTGTATTAGTGCACCGATCGTAACGAAAACTTGCGAGACCCTGCTGAGCAAATGCGAAGTTCCGATTATTGACCTCGGTCATATGGGTAAGTCGTACGCATTTTATTATTCTTTTATTCTTTATTTATTACAATTGGATCAAGATCCATTTCGATACGTTCTGTGTGTCTGTTTGTGTGTATTTGTGTGTATCTCTCTCTCTCTCTCTCTCTCTCTCTCTCTCTACATTTACATCTGCATATTTCCAATCTCGTTCACATGGTATCCTATACACGAGAACCGATTGCACTTCGATTAAACTCGGTTAGTTTCGTTCTCATGCTGCGGTGGTAGTCGGGGAGGAACGTTTCTACAAAACGGCGCGAAACTGTGTCAAATTTGAATTCGTAATAGGTTCCTTCACTCACGACGCGCGTGTAACAGGATTTTCTCGTTTCTTTTTTTTTAATTTTTTATACGTTTTATCTTTTCGCGTGATGATAATTTATTATAATATATATCTATATATTGCACCTATAGTACGCACATGTAGAAATGTAAATAATTTCTAAATCCCTCGCCTTTGGTTGTAAATCAATCTCTAAAACGTTTTATTGTTATCTCTACATTTGATTTGTATATTAATAAATCTTTTATCAAAAACCGTATCATTTCAAAAAAAGAAAAGAAAAAGAAGAAAGATAAAAATCATAGAACATTGAAAAAGTATTTTAGATAATATCATTCTTTTTTTTTTTAAAGACGAGTCACATGAAATCAGTAAAGTATTTATATATATATATATATATACGTTTAAAGCAACTGGTTATATCAGTGAACGAGATGATTTTGTTTTGTGTCTTTTTCTTTTCCCTTTTTTTTCTTCTTCTTTTTTTTTTTCTTTTTTTATTTCTCTTCCTTTTACGTTATCCTTTTTATATCATTTGCATACGACCTGTTCCCTCGTTGGCTACGATGCCGCTACGTGACTCCTTGGATAACATCTGTTGTATATACATATATATATATATATATATATTACAAAGAATATAGGAATTTTGGTTATATCAAAGAAAAAAAAAAAGAAACTAATATCTATTTATATTTATTTAATTATAAAATATGGTAGCACCTTTTTTTCTCTTTTTTTTTCTCAAAAAAAAAAAACAGGATGTTATTAACATTCATTATATATTTCAAAATTATACTGGATAAAAATTCCCCTTAAATATTATGAATATAAATAATAATTGTAATAATAATAAAAAATATAAATAAAACTAAAAAATTCCATCCCCCCCCTAAAATTGTTAATTAATAATTTATAATAGAAAATATGTGAGAAATATATATCGATGTTAGGAAGAAGTTTGAAGTAATGGAGGGGGAGGGGAGGGGGTAAGGGAGGAAGGATAAAAGGGACGCACGCCTAGTTCGTTTTATGGTTGCTTGGCAACGAGGTCAGGCAAGCTGCCAAAGAACGAAGAAAGCGAACGACATGCAAGCGAAATAAAACGAAGCCAACAGTTTTGCTTCGTTCGTCTTCGTTCGTTCGTTCGTTCGTTTTGTTTCGTTTCATTTCGTTTCGTTTCGTTCGTTTTGAAGCAAGAAAGAAGAACCTGAGAAAGCAAGTTGCTCAGAGAGTATATATATATATGTGTGTGGTAGTTGGAGGCGCCTACCTCGAACTCGACGAGCCATCGAGGTCAGAGCCCCCTTTCACAAAGAAGGGCGGACGGGACCCTCCCTTGACGCCCTCGAACCTTTATATAGGGTGTTCCCTTCGTATTACTTCCAACAAACTCAATCCCTATCACTTTTTCATAAATCACTGCTTATAGTTTCTTTTTTTTATTAGTTAGTTCTTGTTTTTGGTTAGTTCTTTGTTACTAGTTCTCTCTTTTTTTGTTATTCACTAGATTTGTTTTATATTTCTTTTCTTTTTTTTTTTTCCCCCAATCAATTTTATAATTAACAATTGTATATAATATACAATATGATTTGTAATATCATAATGTTTCCTGTAATATATTTCATATTAATATTTTTATATAAGGGTTCTTCTAGTTCCTTTTTTTTTTTTTTTTAGTTATTTCATTTTAAAGTTTCTCGTTTAATTTTTATATTTATTTGAAAATAATAAAGTCGTTTAATATATAAAATCTAAGAAATTCGAAATATAATATAATACACGTTTTATTCTATTTATTACAGTATTTTTTTATAAGGGTTATTCTAGTTTTATTTTTTAGTTATTTTATTTATTATAATATATATATAGTAATATTTTATTATTACTATAGAAATAAATTGATTTTCAATTGAAATTACATTTTATTTTGCTTATCAAATTCTTTTCAAATGATAAATCAATTTTACATTTCAATCTTTGTAAAAAAAAAAAAAAACACCGCATAAATTTCAAATCATTTTTTATTTGATTTGATTTATCGCAGTATATACAAGCACATTCTAGGGGAAAAAAGAAAAAAAGAATCTATTATTTTAACCCCTGTTAGATATATAAGATCATTTTTGTATAGATAGAAAGATAAAATTAGGTTAAAGTGTATTAAATAGATTCACAATATCAATCATTTAGATTTGATTTATTCATTCGAATAGGAAACTAGACAGATATAATGGTAAATAAACTAGTTACTCTTTATAGATCATAATATACAAAACCTTGTTTGTATTTTTTTTTTCTTTTTTTTTTTTTTTTAATCTTCAAGATAATAACAGCCAATTTTATTGTTACGAGTTTTAACTGTATAATTGCAATAGCTAAAGAAAAACAATGCTATTAGGGTAACCAATGAATAAACAATATTAAACACTAGATCCCACCTAACATAAAAACATTTCTTGAAAAGGTTTAAACTTTTTCAAAAAAATTTCTAAAAAAAATCTGTCTACAAAATGAAAATGTTCGTGTTCAGAGACTTGCAATTGATTGACTCTCTATCAATAAAATATATTTTAGAAAAGGTTTTAAATAATTCTACTGTACAAACAATTTATGAATCTTTTTGATAATATTTTTAGAATGATGTCTGTACAGATTTCTGAATGATTTTTTTTTTTTTTGGGAAATATTTTACAAAACTTTCGCTGAAAGATTTCAAAACTTATCGTGTTATGTGGGATATAGTGGGATATAGCCGCCATTTTCTTCAGTATACCTATTTCTACCACCACCACACTAGTCAAAATGACTGGTGTATTAAAAAAAAAATTCTTTTAAATTCTTTTAAAATAATCATTTTAATTAGAATTTAATTTATAAACATTTTTTTTCAATAACAAAACGCTTAATTATTTATAAATATCAAATGTTACGTGAAGAGTAGAAATTTGGAATTAAAATGGGCTTGACCAATCAAAATGATTGGTCTCTGGTATATCTAGTGTTAAGAACAAGAGAACATTTCTTTTCTAATTCAATTGAAATAACAAATTAATGATAATGTGTTATTATTATTATTATTATTATAAAATTTCTTTTTATCCCCATTGTCCCTTTTTTAATTTTATATTTGAAAAAAAAGATTAAAAAAAAAAAAGAAAAATACATAAAAAGGTTATAAAAATGTGAACAAAAAAGAAAATGAATGGAATTTAAACCGGATAAAGTAATTAATTAAATGATAAAATAAAAAAGAAAGAAATAGTTAATTGTGCAACACTCATTTAAAAGAAATGATACAAATGTGTGTGTATATATATACATATATATGTGTATATAGGAAGAGTACATAAAGAAAGAAAGAAAGAGTTAGTCAGATGTATATATAAATGTGTGTACACATATCACACATACACATAGAAACATATATATACACACACACATATATACAAAAGTATATAGAATGGTACATAGAAAAAGGCATGTGATGTACGTGCGTCACGCATCGTCAACATTGTAAGATATCACGTATCATGACTATTTCCTTTGTGTGTTGCCGATTCTGACCATGGTGTGTACTTTGGGTTAGTTTGTTTAAAAAGATTCAATGAAAAAAATAAGATATCGTTTTTTTTTTTTTTTTTTTTTTTTTCATGGAATAACTTTATAAAATTATTTCATAAAAATCATCCAAATTTTAAATATATCATTCTAATTGTTTTAACACGTTCACGCCGGCGTGTACCACCGGTGGCCCGCGCTAGACTGTCTCATCGGGCGGCGTGTACCACCGGTGGCCCACAATAGACTGTCTCATCGGGCGGCGTGTACCACCGGTGGCCCACACTAGACTGTCTCATCGGGGCGGCGTGTACTCACCGGTGGCCCGCACTAGACTGTCTCATCGGGGCGGCGTGTACCACCGGTGGCCCGCACTAGACTGTCTCATCGGGCAGCTCGTACCACCGGTGGTCCACCTTGGTCCAGGTTTGAACAAGCAAAAATCACGCGCCGCCAGATGAAGCGCATCTTAGATTCGAGTGAGTGCCGCCCCACAGCGCAGACACTGAAAATCGGCGCCGACGTCAACGTGTTAAAGTGCACTGTGGATGTTTGACACCCCAACGTGTGTTTAAGCCGCTGTTTAATATTTAGACCTCGCAATTTATTTCAAAATAGTTGGATACATTTTTTCTTTTTAAATAGAATAGGTTTTATACCCATCTGAATGAAGAAGTCACTAGATGGCACTAGACAAATAACCCATTTTTTTTTTCGAATTCAGTACCATTTTCGAGAGATCACAAATTTGTTGTTGGGGTGTCAACCATCACCCCATGTGCACTTTAAGGTTTAATCTGTTTATTTTTATTTATTTATTTATTTATTATTATTATTATTAATATTATAATTCAAGACAATTATATATATAAATAATAACAGTAAATAGATTTGATTGATCTCTTTTTTTTTGTTTGTTTGTTTATTTTTATTATAATCTAATATGATTATATATAAATAAAAAAATAAAAGTAAGTACGTTACAGTGAATTATTTATTCGATTTAGGGAAGGAGGAGTAGAAACACGTATATATGATCTGATAAATCCTGTAAGTTGACCGAACAAGTATAATCCAAAACTGGTATTGTCCCCCCCAGTCAAACCGGTATATGTATGCGAATTTTTCTATACACATCAGTTATAACGTCCAACCATTTATTTTCATACTTGTCCCTACTACATTTCTCTTTTTTTCTTTTCTTTTCTTTTCTTTTCTTTTCTTTTCTTTTCTTTTCTTTTCTTTTTTCAAATAAAATGAAATAGACACTAAGATACGTTACTTCTATATATATATATATATATAGTAACTATAAAACTAAATATACTAGACTATTTTAGTTACTATATTTAGTAACGGTTATATTTAGTTACGTCTAGAGTATATATATATATATATATATGTATGTATGTATGTATATTTATTCATTGAAATTTATTTATTAATTCAATTGGATAATTATATTGATTAACATTATAAATAGTTGTCTTGGAATTTGTTTAGAAAAAGAAAAATAAATATAACCTTTAATATCTAGTAATATATATAATTGTTATTAATATAGTAATATAGTTATCTAGTAATCTAGTAATCTAGTAATATAGTACTAAATTTATTCTACTCTTACTACTTATAATAATAATAATAATAATAATAATAATAATAATAATAAATTATATGTATTAAATTATTATATACATTATTATTATAATTGATAAATATTATAAGTAGTATAAGTAATCTTGGAATTTGTTTAGAAAAAGAAAAAGAACACCACCTTTAATATCTAGTAATATATATAATTGTTATTAATATAGTAATCTAGTAATCTAGTTATCTAGTAATATAGTACTAAATTTATTCTACTCTTACTACTTATAATAATAATAATAATAAATTATATGTATTAAATTATTATATACATTATTATTATAATTGACAAATATTATAAGTAGTATAAGTAATCTTGGAATTTGTTTAGAAAAAGAAAAAGAACACCACCTTTAATATCTAGTAATATAGTAATCTAGTAATCTAGTAATATAGTACTAAATTTATTCTACTCTTACTACTTATAATAATAATAATGATAATAATATTTGATACTAATATTTATATATTATATAGTTGAATATATATATAACCAATTATATATAGTTAAAATAATAAGTTAAATATAGTTAAGTAATATATATATATATATATATATATAATAATTATACGTCATATACGTCATATCTTCAATGATAATTATTCATATTTAATAGAAGTGATAATAATAATCATTCTAATTAGGTCACTTATGCAGAAACTTGAATATCCCACTTCAAATGAAACATTTAACATTTAACATTATACACATAATGGCATTATGGCAGTAATAAACATTTTTTTATACATACATTTTCATTTTAAACAATATATTGATCTAATTTAAATGACCAATATTAAAACACTATAATAAAATACCAAATGAGATACAATTATTATTATAAGCAAAAATTTATTTATTTATTTATTTATTTAAATTCATTGAATTTGAACTTTATCTTTTGTTTTTAAAAAATTATTCAATGATAACACAACATGATTCAATCATTAAAAAAAAACCAAAAAAATATTACTATTTTTTTTCTAGTAATTTTCTAGAAAGAAAATAAGAATACAATTGAAAAAAACATTTACTTTTACTTTCTTTTCTTTTTTTTTGTTTTTTTGTTTATTTATTTAATATAGATTAAAAATTTATTAAAAAAAAAAGAAAAATAAAAGAAAAAAAATTATTTGTTGCAATGATGACGAAAATGTAGAAAAAAAAAATGATGACGTTAGTTTATAGATTGGCAATCTCGAAATACATTTTTCAACGTAGTTGAATACTAATTGCGAGTCAAAGTATTATATGTATATGTATATATATATATATGTATATGTGGTTTTGCGCAAGTTACAATTTTGCAACGTTTCAACTACCTACGATTCTTTCATTCCAAGTAGAGGATACCAACACGAGAAACCTTCTCCGGATTCGCTTCTGAAATCGAATGGAATGTATGATTATAAATTGACCTAATGGTTTAATTGCACCAACCAATAATAACTGACATTAATTAACAGGAATCTTTTTTTTATCATATGCTTTTTCATCCATTTTTTCTTTGTGTTTATTACAAGCGAACCAAAAAGAAAAAGAAATAATAATAAATCATTTGATTGAGATTTCGTTGAGTACTTTCTAAAAAAAAAAAAAAAAAGAAAAGTAGTGAATTTGATTTTGCAATATTATACAACAGCAAACAGATTTGTATTTATTTCGAAATATAATTTTGAATATGAGTGTTGGGTTTACTTTTTTATTTAAAAAAAAAAACAAGATGTCTGTTGAGAGTATCTTTTTAAAGATAAGATTGTTAAAACACGATTACATTATATTAAATTTCTTTAATAATATTTATTTTATTCATCATATGTTTTTCTCGTTCACATAACGTTTGTAAAAAAGATATAATCATACTGTGTTACTTTTGCAAATGATAAGTGCACCCGTTGCACTTTAGGCTTTGCAAGTTGTTGCAACAGTAGAAGAAGAAGAAGAAGAAAAAGAAGATGCACACATCTAATTACAGGTTTTGTTTAAGAGTGATGCAGTACAATCATACATATGGAATGTAATGTAATATAATTACGTGTTGCATTCATGAAACATAACTTTGAAGAAAAAAAATAGAAGAAAAGAAAATATCTCATCATTTGTATTATTTTTTTTTTCTAAATAATTTCATTCTTAATTATATATAAGAGTTTAATATTGCGATTGTAAATTGAGATATAAACTATCCTATCTTTCAAGTTGGATGAAACTGCACACAATGTGCACAATTTTATTCAAATCGGTTCAGTAGTTTAGGAGTCCATTGCGAACAAACAACGTGACACGTAATTTATATATATATATTAAGATTAGATAAACTATCCTATCTTTCAAGTTGGATGAAACTGCACACAATGTGCACAATTTTATTCAAATCGGTTCAGTAGTTTAGGAGTCCATTGCGAACAAACAACGTGACACGTAATTTATATATATATTAAGATTAGATAAACTATCCTATCTTTCAAGTTAGATGAAACTGCACACGGTATGCACAATTTGATTAAAATCGGTTCAGTAGTTTAGGAGTCCATTGCAAACAAACAACGTGACACGTAATTTTTATATATATTAAGATAAGATGGTTAAGTATATTATTAATTAAATATATATATATTACATTTTTTTAACACTAGATATACCACCATTTTCAGTATACCTATATCTACTACACTAGTCAAAAGGACTGGTGTATACAAAAAAAAAAATGCTTTTTGAGGCTTCCAGTCTTTATTTACAGAAATCAAATGTTACATGAAGTAGAAATTTGGAATAAAAATGGCCTGACCAGTCAGAATGATATTGGTCTGCTGATATATCTAATGTTAATTCTTTGTGGAAAAATTTATTAGTAGATATTTTGAAAGAACAAAAGGGATTTATTCGAGACGATAAATGTGAAAAAGGTGTGACGTAGTTTCTTCGAAAGTGATAAATCAAACAAGCAGAGATCAAATCGTCCTGTTTTATAGCCAGAAAGAAAAACAAGAAGAATAAGAGGAAGAAAACAAAATAAAAATAATAAGAAAGATAATGTTGAAGATGAAATTGAAGATGAAATTGAAGATGAAAATATTCTTAACAGTTTTGTTTTCCATTCATACAATACTTTTCCTGTGTTTTTTTATCGTCTATGAATTATAAATAAACATTTATCTATTTTAAAAAAAATAATAATAATAATATACATAGATACATATACATAAGAGATATACTAATAATAAAACACATATGAATACAATTTGCATAATAAGCGAGAAATAAAATATGCATAGGTGTGTATATTCTGCTGTCTATCTGTACATCATGTGTGTATTTGTATGTGTATTTGTGCACACATGCACGAGTTTTATGTAATATATAAAAATATATTTAAACAATATAAAATATAAATAAAAATTGCAACGTGAATCTTATATTTTGCATGATATATATATATATATATATATATATAATACATCAGTCACATTTTGATTAGTGTGGTAGAAATAGGTATTGGGATCTCTAGCACTTGAATACGCTATCTGGTGGCTAAATTCAAAATTAGAGTAGATAGGTCGAATTGCTACGCCACGTGGGATCTCTAGGAGGGACGCGCCATACACATTGCTAGGCTGAAAATTTGGGGGGGGGGCAGCTTCCGTTGCATCGCGCAGCCATGTTTATCTTTAATATGTATTAACGATTGTGTTTGTTAGTTTAAGTTTCGAATACTCTTTAGTATTTATTGTGATATTTATATTTAATTGTTTTGTTTGTTTTTTAGTAGTATTCTATAAGTGTAAGTTTAAAGTTTACTCATTTAATAATTACAAGAGTATAAATGTACAAACCTAACCTATAACTTATCGTTTGTTTACAGACTAAAATGTTTGAATCATTCGCGCTTAATCACGTGACTACATAAGTTCCAGTCCTCCAGCAATGTGTAATTATGACGCGTCCCTCCTATAGGGTCCCTAATTCGACTTACCTAATCTAATTTCGAATTTAGCCACCAGATTGCGTATTCAAGTGCTAAAGATCTCACCACGTGACGTAGTAATTCGACCTATCTACTCAAATTTTGAATTTAGCTACGAGATGGCGTATTCAAGTGCTACAGATCTCAATAAAATAATAATTTAATAATTTTGTAACGTGTGAAAGATGAAACAGAGTCAAAATCAGTTGTTGACATTTTGGTTACGTCAAAGTCTACAATGACACATGAAATAAATGATGTGTCTCGGAGACGCCATTGTATGTCACAAGGTGTTAAAATATCTTTAAAAGATAATTATGTTTTTGTTCTTCATTTTTTTTTTTTAGGTTATTTTTTTTCTCGTTTAAAATTCGATCATTTCTCACAATTCCATCTTATATCTCCGACCATGACACCGACCATGAGAAAAGAATTACACGATTGAATTATGTTCACGTTCCTTATGAAACATGAAAGATAATACATATATATATATATACAGTAATACATAAAGTATATCGTCATGATAAAGAGTCAGATAAAAATACAATAAACGACAAGTATAAGAGGAAAAGATAAAATGCATTCTCAATTGTCCTTCAATGTTTAATTGATTTTCGATCTTTTCGTTGTTTAAAGATTACAATATAATATACAGGTAAAAAAAAAAAAAAAAAAAAAAAAAAAAGAATAAGACGAAGAAGAATAAAAATATATGCGCATGCGTGGTGTACTTTTATTGAGATATAATTTTTTTTTTTTTTTTTTATTTTAATTTTTTTTTTCCTCAGGAATATTGCAACTTACGTAAGAGTTATTGTAGATAAATCGTAAATCGTAAATCGTCGTGAGTAATTTACGTAATTTTGTAAAAAAAAAGAAACAAAAAAAAATTAAAAACTCCTTTCGAAATAATAAATCTAAAAACAAAATAAAAATAAATAAAATTAAGAAAAAGAAATTAAATTAAATTCAAAATAAATTTTAATATAATATATACATATTTAATATATATATATATATATATTTAGTGTGTGTGTGTGTGTGTGTGTGTGTGTGTGTGTGTGTGTGTGTGTGGTGTGGTGTGGTGTGGTGTGTGTGTAAATTATTTTTCACGATAAGGAAATAAAAAATAGCAAAGTCTTGCAACTTATCGATGGGTATGTCCCTGCACTTGAAAAAAAAAAGAAGAAAAAAAAAACCTAACGAAAAATTATTAAGAAGAAAAAAAAGTAAAAGATTTATAAGAATATATATCAAAAGAATCGTTATCGTTAAATCGATCAAAGATAAGAACATGTGCACATATATCCGCGTTTACTTATTTCATCGTCGTAATTTAGATTTCAAAACGATTCCAATCATCATTAACAACCACTACTTCGATTTATTTTAATTCCTCTATCATTCTTCTTCTTCTTCTTCTTCTTCTTTAGGTTTTTTATTTTTTTATCTTTTTTTTGTTTTTTTAATTCTTATATATATATATATATTATACAGATAAAAATCAGAAATAATTACATTAAATTTTTTCGTATATCGTTCTCCTTAATCGCATAATTCAATTACAGGTATATATATATATTATACAGAAATATACTTGACTCATTTTAATTAACTTGTTAGTCATAACTTTGTACATTATTACAAAAAAATATATAATTTAATATTAGGTGAGATATAATTATTATTATTATTATTGTACAAAAGAAAATGATTTAATTTATATATATATATATATATATATATATATATATATATATATATATATTATGTGTATTAATAATTTAATTATACAAACATATAATATTTGCTTAACATAACCTATTAATAGTAACTTTTTACATTCATACCATCTGTAATATATATAAATTATGTGTTACGTTGTTTGTCCGCAATGGACTCCTAAACTACTGAACCGATTTTAATAAAATTGTGTATACTGTATGCAGTTTCATTCAACTTGAAAGATAGGATAGTTTATCTAATCTTAATATATATAAATTGCGTGTCACGTTGTTTGTCCTCAATGGACTCCTAAACTACTGAACCGATTTTAATAAAATTGTGCATACAGTATGCAGTTTCATCCAACTTGAAAGATAGAATAGTTTATATCTCAATTTATAATCGCAATATTAAACTCTTATATATAATTTAATTTATACAAATTTAAGGTACTATTTTATACACCTTTACTATCTGTTACCTGCCCAAGTAACCACAACCCAAACTCTATAGTCGCTGGTCGTTCTTACCTGTATAGGGGACATGTACAGAAAAACTTTCAGCTTTTATAAAATAACGAAGGTCTGGCCTATCGTGGGCTCTTGCTGTAAAATACATTTATATAAACACACCATGCCTTTAATGAAAACACACACACAAACACACATACACATGTATAATATCATTTGCAATATCACCATTTTTTTTATATGCATGACTGATGCATCCACGTCATACACATAAACACATATGTACATGTGTACATATATGAACACATACATTGAATTAAACATTTCTTCGTATACGTATTACGTGTGCTTTTGAAATCAGCATCCGGTAACGGTACATACGTTCGATTTTATATACAGTAAATTACTTTACTGTATATACATATATATGTGTATTCGTGTGTACGTGTATAGAGCGAAAGTATGTTGATGGGGGGGGGGAAACACATAGAAATAGAAGGGAAGAAAACAAGAGGGGGAAGACTGTTACTACCAGGAGAAACTTGCAAAAATTTTCACTATATCCTAAATTAATTTTTTTTTTTTTTTTTTTTTTTTTTTTTTTTTTTTAATAACTATTAACACACATACATATATTTGTAAGTGTATAAGAATGAAATTATTTTATTTTGTAATAAATTATATCATTTAATATTAGATTGTATTATATGTATATGTGTGTATTTAAGAAAAGACTTACTGTTAATAGGTTATGTTAAACAAGTGTTATATGTTTATGTAATTTAATTATTAATTACAATACACACGTCTTTAAGTTAACGAATTACCTTATACCGTCATCTGTTAGAATCTTATCGAACTAACAGAGATAATCATGACTCTTCTTTGTTAATAAACAAATAATTCGATTAAAAATTGAGATATAAACTATCCTATCTTTCAAGTTGGATGAAACTGCACACAGTGTGCAAAATTTGATTAAAATCGGTTCAGTAGTTTAGGTATCTATTGCGGACAAACAACGTGACACGTAATTTATATATATTAAAATAAGATAAACTATCCTATCTTTCAAGTTGGATGAAACTGCACACAGTATGCACAATTTTATTAAAATCTATTCAGTAGTTTAGGAGTCCATTGCGGACAAACAACGTGACTCGTAATTTATATATATATTAAGATTCAGCTTTATACTCTATCGAAATTAAGGTACTATTTTATACACCTTTACTACCTGTTACCTACCCAAGTAACCATAACCCAAACTGTATAGTAGCTGATCGTTCTTACCTGTATAAGGGTATGCATGCACAGACAAACTTTCAGCTTTGATAAAATAAGGAATGTCTGGCCTTCCTGGGCTTCTTTCTTGGGCTATTTGGATATGTGTAAATGTGCGTCTGTGTGTGTGTGTCTGTGTACAAATATTAGACCAGTATTTGTCATCATTGGATTTGATTGGTATTTAAATACGTTTTTAAATATTCATTATATTAGTTACACTATGGATATATTTTCTCTCAATGACAAGGATGATTCATTGACACATGAGAAACACCATGTGTATGTATACATATGTGTGTGTGTATACTTTACTTCTTTGTGAAATCATGTTTGATTTAAATGTATTTTTATCTTTTTTCTTTTTTTTCTTTCTTTCTTTCGTATTCATTAAAAAGCTTTTGTAAGTAATATTTATCTTTTTATTGAAATATGAGAGTGTCTTTTGTTGGAATATTTGTTCTTAAGAATCATTTAATTAATGAAAAGATATAAATGTGTGTGTATGTGTATATAGTTGAATGATTT
Organism: Polistes dominula; assembly: GCF_049000335.1. Classification (NCBI taxonomy): domain Eukaryota; kingdom Metazoa; phylum Arthropoda; class Insecta; order Hymenoptera; family Vespidae; genus Polistes; species Polistes dominula. The sequence continues at coordinate 1,491,740 of NW_028301003.1, read as the reverse complement.
ATTAGAGAAATATTTAATAACAAACCAATAGTATGTATGAACCAATAGTAATATTTTCCATTGATAAATGTGAGAAGGAGGAGGAGGAGGAGGAAGTTAGTAAATTAAATATTAAAAAATATATATATATATATAAATTGTTTAAATAATCCGTTAAAGTATAATAACATTTTTAAATTGATTTTTAAAATTGTTTCATATACCAATACCAATACCAATACCAATTATCTATCATTTTTATATTTTTTTTTTCATATTTTTGATAAAAATGAGAGAGAGAAAGAGAGAGAGAGAGAGAGAGAGAGAGAGAAACTATCGTTAAAGAACGTCGCAATTTCTATTCTAAATGAGTCTTTAACTATAGCAAACATTATTAATAGTCAGGCATTACCTATAGCACATATTTTAACGAAATTGGTTTAAGAAATTGATGAAAGTATGAATAACTTATATATATATATATATATATATGTGTGTGTATTAATAATTTAATTATACAAACATATAATATTTACTTAACATAACCTATTAATAGTAACTTTTTACATTCATACCATCTTTAATATATATTAATTAATTAAATTAATTAAATTAATTTCATTTATATATATATATATATATATATAAGATATATATTATCAATCATTATCTTAATGAGTATATTCATTATAATATTTATCTTTGAAATTATGTTAATAAAATAAGTAAATTAATGATTGTGTATATATCATATTGATTTTTTTTTCTTTATCATTTGTTTGAAGAAAAAGAAAAAATGAAAATAATTATTTGACTTCAAATACAAACACACACACACACACACACACACACATATATATATATATATATATATATATATATATATATATATATATATATGTTGATTTTATAGTTATTATATTTTATATTATATTATATTATATTATATTATATTATATTATATTATATTATATTATATTATATTATATTATATTATATTATATTATATTATATTATATTATATTATATTATATTATATTATATTATATTATATTATATTATATTATATTATATTACAAAAATAATAATGGTATATTGTTTAATATAATTTTTAATATATTCTTTAATATATATTATTGTATATGTTATCCAATATTAATATTAATATTAATAATAATAATTATAATATTAAATATTAATAATATAATATTAATTGTCTCTTTTCGAAGATTATGTTGAATTATTAAAAATACAGGTTATGTTAACTTAATTTAATTTAATTTAATTATATGAAAATAGTAATAATGTATTCTTTAATATATTATTATTATTATTATTATTTTTCTATATTATTATATATGTTATCTAATAATAATATTAATAAAATATAATATTAATTTACTCTTTTCGAAGAATATGTTGAAATATTAAAAAGAAAGGTTATGTTAACTTAATTTAATTTAATTTAATTTAATTATATAAAAATAGTAATAATGTATTCTTTAATATATTATTAATTTAATATAATAATATTATAATAATTACATTAATATCTTTTTACTAATTACTTATTATTGCTAATAAACATTAGAGAATACAATTAATTCGTGTTATAGTTTGTTAAAGAATATGTTGAAATATTAAAAAGAAAGGTTATGTTAACTTAATTTAATTATAACAAAAATAATAATAATAATAATATAATATTCTTTAATACAAGATTCAATAATTATATTAATATCTTTTTACTAATTATTTATTATTGCTAATAAAAATTAGAGAATACAATTAATTCGTGTTATAGTTTGTTAAAGAAAATGTTGAAATATTTATAAAAAAAAAAAAAAGAAAAAAAAATTATTATTGTTAAATAATTATAAATAATATCTCAATTTTTTATATAAATCATTTGTACCAATTATTTTTATTATATTTTATGACTGATAGAATTAATTAAAATAAAACATTTGTAAATCATATTACAGTTTGTAAAAAAAGAAAATATTGAAATGTTAACAAACAAAAAAAAAGAAAAAAAATTATTATTGTTAAATAATTAAATAATAATATCTTTGTTTGTATAAATCATTTATTTATCATTTTTATAAATCATTTATATATATATATATATATATATATATATATATATATATATATTAATATTTACAATTGATAGGAAAAGTTAGAATGTTTTTTTTTTTTTTTAAATCGTATTAATTTGTTAAAGAAAATGCTAATTGTTAAATAATTAAATAATAATAATAATAATAATGGTTTATTTGTATAAATCATTTATTGTTACATATCAGGCTAACATTCGTGGTAGAAGGTGGCACTAAAAAAAATTTATCTTACCGCCCAACCAACCAATAACCAACCAACCAACCAAGCAACCAAGCAACCAACACATACTGGTGCAACAAAATTCGATAATGCAATTGCAACGCCCTCTTTGACCAATTTTACTTTAAAAGTAATATGAGAAAATAAAACAAAACAAATAGAAAACAAACATTATCGTGAAATATTTTTCTTATTTTTTTTCTTTTTTGTTTTTTTTTTTTTTTGTATTATTATGATAAAAACATTTTATGGAATTAGAAATTTTTCCTTGTAGTTGTAAAATATTAGTTTCATTTGTGGTTAGATTTGTACGTTAGAAATATAATTTCCAAGAAAAAGTATTATTTGTTTAAATAACATTTTCATCAAAAAAAAAAAGAAAAAAATAGAACAGAACAAATTAAATAATTAATTCGTCAACATGTCAATGGGGTCATGAAATTATTTTTTATTTTATTTTATTTTATTTTATTTTAAATTTATTGCAATTTTATTTGAATTTGAATTTGAATTTGAATTTGAATTTGAATTTGAATTTGAATTTTATTTGAATTTAGATTATGTTTATTTTATTTTATTTTATTTTTTATTTTATTTAAATTTAAATTTGAATTTTATTTTTATTTGAATTTAGGTTATGTTAATTTTATTTTATTTGAATTTGAATTTGAATTTGAATTTTATTTTTATTTTTATTTGAATTTAGGTTATGTTATTTTATTTTATTTTATTTTTTATTTTATTTAAATTTAAATTTGAATTTTATTTTTATTAGAATTTAGGTTATGTTAATTTTATTTGATTTGAATTTGAATTTGAATTTTATTTTTATTTTTATTTGAATTTAGGTTATGTTAATTTTATTTTAGTTTAATTTCAACTTTATTTTAATTTTATTTGAATTTTAATTTTAATTTTAATTTTAATTTTATTTTAGTTTAATTTCAACTTTATTTTAATTTTATTTGAATTTTAATTTTAATCTTAAACTTTATTTTTATTTTAATTTAGGTTATGTTAATTTTATTATATTTTAATTTAATTTTAACTTTATTTTAATTTTAATTTTATTTTTTATTTTTAATTTCAATTTCATTTGATATTAGGTTATGTTAATTTTATTTTATTTTAATTTTATTTTAACTTTATTTGAATTTTAATTTTATTTGAATTTTAATTTGAATTTGAATTTGAATTTTAATTTTAATTTTATTTGAATTTAGGTTATGTTAATTTTCTTTTAGTTTAATTTAATTTTATTTTATTTTAAAATATGAGTAAAAGAAGAAATATATATATATATATATATATAACATACGTGCACACGACGTGACACACGATGTGACACACGTGTACACCACGTGTACACTTCCTGGATCATTTGACGATTATATTCGTTTGTTTATTTAAAGTCATTCGAGGAAGTGGATTTGTTATCATCAAAGGATACGATGAATCATCTTAAAACACGTTTTAATGTAGATAAATCAAATCCTCGTATATTTCCTCTGTTATTCATTTTTTTTACAGTCATTAAACTGTTTAATTGAGAGATGATCATAAAAAGAAAATTATTCATAAATTATACAAAAAAATTCATTAAACTCGTTAGACTCGTTAAAATAATAAAGAAGAAAATATTTTTAATTCAAAATACAACAACAACAACAAAACATTAACGTTTATTTACTTAATTATAAATTGTTAATCATTTTTTAATTTAATTTTTTCTTTTATTTATTGTTTTTTTTATTTATTTATTTCAGGAACGGAAAGATGTCCTCAGAAAGGTGTAGTCAAACAAGTTGCTACGAAATTAGTAAGAGCATTATCAGAAAAAGGATTGGCTTTACTCGTCAATCATGGCATTCCAGAATTTAAGGTATGAATAATAAATTAATCAATTAAAAAAAACAAATATAATAAGTAATAACAACAAATTATCACACAACAAAGATGTCTTGATAATAATTAAATATAATAATAAATATTTTTCATTATTTTAATGGGCTGACATTTTTTGTACAATTACATTTCAATTTATATATTTATTTATTTATTTATTTATTTATTTATTTATTTATACTAAAATATTAACTTTAATAAATTTTTAATGATATTATATATATATATTAAATTTTTTTAACATTTAAACACATTCTTATACCACCATTTTCAGTATACGTACCTATTTCTACCACACTAGTCAAAATGATTGGTCTGGTATATATCTAGTGTTAATAATTTATAATAAATAAATAAATATATATATATATATATATATATATATATCTATATATAAAATATAATTATTAATATATATATACTAAATATAAAATATAATTATTAATATATATATATATATATATATATATATATATATATAAATATAATTATTAATATATACATACTAAATATATATTATTATATTTAATATTATTTATTAATTTAATTTTATTAATTTAATTTTATTAATTTAATTTTATTAATTTTATTATATTAATTTACTATTATTAATTTAATATTATTAATTTAATATTATATTATTTATATATATATATATATATATATATATATATATATATATATATATATATATATATATATGTATATTAAATGTTTATTACATTCTTTTATGATTTACAAAAAAAAAAAAATTGTGTTCTTAATGCATGGAATATATATATATAAAAAAAAAAAAAAAGAAAGAAAGATAATGAAAAGTAAACGATAATTATTATTATGCAACCTGATATCATCTTTCAACTTTATTTTCATCATTATGGCAATATCGTTAAAGTATAGAGTAAAGTATAAAGTGTAAAGAATGTTTTATTTTTTTGTTTTTTTTTTTGTTTTTTTTTGTTTTATTAATATCTATGGTTGATGACCATGCAAACATGAATCACTTTGATATGAAAATTTATTAATAAAATGAATATACATAACACATGTATATATATATATATAGATGTATTGGATGGAGAAGCATTGAAGTTTTCAAGGGCTCCAGATAAAAAAAAAAATCTTTTTAGATTATACAATGACCTCGGCACTTGAACTTACTATCATTCTGTGCTCTCTTTCCATTATAATGATGTAACAGTTCATTGCATATACTTTATTAACGATAAAGTTGTCTTTTAAATTTTGTCAATAGGGTAATGATCTATCTGACATACGTAATTGTGACGTTTTAATATGAATCATCGGTCTATCGATCATTCTCGAAAATGATCTATTTTACACATTTCTTTGTGTTTCTTTCTTTTTTCTTTTCTTTTCTTTTCTTTTGTTTTCTTTTTTTTTTTTTTTAATTAAATATAATATTTATATTTCTATCTATATTTATATCTTTAATAAAATTTCTATTTAATATTCTGATCGATCATTTTATATTTTTTATTATTGAAGAAGTGTTAATGAGAATGATTAAAAATATAATACATTACAAGCATACATGCATGCATACATACATACATACACACACATAGATTAAAATTTGTATGTTAGTAATATTATTGTATTAGAATTATTTAGATTTCATAGATTATAATTTGTATTGTCAGATTAATTTTAAATATTCGCGGGTTTTTATTTTTAAATATTCGCGGGGTTTTTGTTTTTAAATATTCGCGCGATTTTTGTTAAACATACGCGGTTTTCTTTTTAAATGTGGACTCCATTTTGAAAATACATTTTATTCAATAAAGGCGCGAATGCTTAAACTCGTTTTATGTATGTTAATAATTATGTATTGAAAATTTAAATTTGATGGAATTTAATTTGTATTGACGAAACAATTTTAAATATTCGCGGGGTTTTTTCTTTAAATATACGCGTGTTTTTGTTTTTGAATATTCGCGCGATTTTTGTTAAACATACGCGGTTTTCTTTTTAAATGTGGAGTCCATTTTGAAAATTCATTTTATTCAATAAAGGCGCGAATGCTTAAACTCGTTTTATGTATGTTAATAATTATGTATTGAAAATTTAAATTTGATGGAATTTAATTTGTATTGACGAAACAATTTTAAATATTCGCGGGTTTTTCTTTAAATATTCGCGCGATTTTTGTTAAATATTCGCGGTTTTCTTTTTAAATGTGGACTCCATTTTGAAAATTCAGTGTATTCAAAAAAGGCGCGAATGCTTAAACTCGTTTTATGTATGTTAATAATTATGTATTGAAAATTTAAATTTGATGGAATTTAATTTGTATTGTCGAAACAATTTTAAATATTCGCGGGTTTTTCTTTAAAAATTCGCGCGATTTTTGTTAAATATTCGCGGTTTTCTTTTTAAATGTGGACTCCATTTTGAAAATTCATTTTATTCAATAAAGGCGCGAATGCTTTAACTTGTTTTATGTATGTTAATAATTATGTATTGGAAATTTAAATTTGATATAATTTAGATTCTACTTTTAGGATAATTTTTAATATTCGCAGCGTTTTGTTTTTAAATATTCGCGCGGTTTTTGTTAAATATTCGCGGTTTTCTTTTTAAATGTGGACTCCATTTTGAAAATTCGTTTTATTCAATAAAGGCGCGAATGCTTTAACTTGTTTTATGTATGTTAATAATTATGTATTGGAAATTTAAATTTGATATAATTTAGATTCTACTTTTAGGACAATTTTTAATATTCGCAGCGTTTTGTTTTTAAATATTCGCGCGATTTTTGTTAAACATTCGCGGTTTTCTTTTTAAATGTGGACTCCATTTTGAAAATTCATTTTATTCAATAAAGGCGCGAATGCTTAAACTTGTTTTTTGTATGTGTTAGCAATTTTGTATTGGAAATTCAAATTTGATAGAGTTTAATTTGTACTTTCGGGACAATTTTAAATATTCGCGGGGTTTTTTTCTTTAAATATACGCGGGTTTTTATTCTTTAAATATTCGCGGTTTTCTTTTTTAAATGTGGACTCCATTTTGAAAATTCATTTTATTCAAAAATGGCGCGAATGCTTAAACTCGTTTTATGTATGTTAATAATTATGTATTGAAAATTTAAATTTGATGGAATTTCATTTGTATTGACGAAACAATTTTAAATATTCGCGGGTTTTTCTTTAAATATTCGCGCGATTTTTGTTAAACATTCGCGGTTTTCTTTTTAAATGTGGACTCCATTTTGAAAATTCATTTTATTCAAAAAAGGCGCGAATGCTTAAACTCGTTTTATGTATGTTAATAATTATGTATTGAAAATTTAAATTTGATGGAATTTCATTTGTACTTTCGGAACAATTTTAAATATTCGCGGGTTTTTTTTCCTTTAAATATTCACGAATTGATTTTTTTTTTTTAAATATTCATTGAGTTTTTTTTGTTTAATATTCTCAGGTTTCTTTTTAAATATTCGCGGTTTGTTTTTTTTAAATATGTACTCCATATTTAAAAATCACTTTTTTTTCTTTAAATGGCGCGAATATTTAAACTCGTTCTACATTGACATGACATTAAACCTTAAATAATATTGTTATTTTTCATTGGATTGCAGTTGAAAGCAGCGTACAGAGCATTAGATGAGTTTTCCGAATTGCCAGAGGAAACAAAAAGCAAATACCTACGTGATTCTTCGAGCAAATCCAATCATGGATATGTCAAGCCTGGAATGGAGAAGTAAGTGTGTCGATGTTGCCGCACGACTTGAAATGTCTCTTGGTGCGTATGAGAATAATAATAAAAAGAAAAGAAAGAAAGAACCAAAAAAAAAACAAAAAAATACAGAGAGACAAATCAAAAAGATCAAACAAACGAAAAAATACATTTTTAATTTTTATAGCTTTTCAAACTGTCCCCTTCATTTGCACATGCGCATTGTGAAGAACAATGTTAATCAAAAATACAATTAAATGAATAGAAAAAAAAATATTCCCTAATTGTTAAATTTTAATAAAAAAAAAGTGTATATATCATCGTATAAAACAAAAAAAGACATACACGTCAGGTATATTTTATTTTTTATTTTTGGTAACACATTTGTAATGTTTAACAATAATTGTCTGTCATTTTAAAAAAAAAAACGACAGATATTAAAGTATGAGGTAAAGATGTAAATTCCTGCGTTACTTTTGAGATAAATTCGATAAAAATTAGCAACTATTCATTTTGATGATACGCCATATATATTTATTATTATTATTATTATTTGTTTAATATATTAGATTCGCAAAAGAAGAAGAAATTCGTCATGCTTTCAACATTACCGGTTGCGAGGGAGCATTACCGCAAGATGAAGTACCCGGATTTAAACCTGCAGTGGAAGAATTAGAAAGAGATTTCAAACAACTTTCAGTCATGCTCTTAACCGTAATTATTCCTTCACATTTCTATTTCTTTTTTACTTCTTCTTCTTCTTTTTTTTCTTTTTTTTAATAATACTTGATAATAATAGCATATGTCTTCTTGATAGTTCAGGGATTCTCAAGCTTTGTTTTAAAACCAAAAAAAAAGATACTACTGGTTAATAATCCCAATAAGAAAGTAGCAAGATTTTTCCTGAATACGATTTTAGGTTTCTTTGGTTACATTAGGTTACATTACATACAATATAAGTTCCAATGAAATTATAAAATAAATGATAAACGATAGTTTGATGTTTGTCTAGGCATTATCAGTTGGTTTGGAACAATCTCCTGACTTCTTGTTATTGAAACATGATCAAATGTTGGGAACTGGTAATGAAACTACACTTCGTCTTCTTTATTATCCACCAATTGGTGCTCCGTCAACAGACGTGACGCGTTGCGGCCCTCATTTCGATTATGGCACTTTCACTCTGCTTGCACAGGTATGTGGATAACCTCGGTACTGTAAAAGATACTACAAGTTATGCGTATTGAATGACAATAAAAGGTATACTTGGGGTTCACTTTTGTATAATTTATACTAGAAATAAATTTATCTAGAAAAATATATATTTTAAAAGAGATAACTTTTACAGTATGTCCATTTTTTTTTTATCATGATATTAAATATTATACAGCAATAATGAACCACCGTATATTAAATGTCACGTTAATATTTTACAATATGTCAATTTTTTTTTTTTTATTATTATATTAAATATTTATAAAATATAAATTGACGACACTGTAAATTAAATGTCATGTTAATGTTTATAGATATACGACCATTTTCAGTATACCTGTTTCTACTACACTAGTCAAAATGATTGGTCTGATATATCTAGTGTTCAATATTATACAACAATAACGACACTGTAAATTAAGTGTCATGTTAATTTTTATAGATATACGACCATTTTCAGTATACCTAATTCTACCACACTAGTCAAAATGACTAGTCTGGTATATCTAATGTTAAATATTATACAACAATAACGACACTGTAAATTAAATGTCATGTTAATGTTTATAGATATACTACCATTTTCAGTATACCTATTTCTACTACACTAGTCAAAATGATTGGTCTGATATATTTAGTGTTAAATATTATACAACAATAACGACACTATAAATTAAATGTCATGTTAATGTTTATAGATATACCACCATTTTCAGTATACCTGTTTCTACCACACTAGTCAAAATGATTGGTCTGATATATCTAGTGTTAAATATTATACAACAATAACGACACTGTAAATTAAATGTCATGTTAATGTTTATAGATATACCACCATTTTCAGTATACCTATTTCTACTACACTAGTCAAAATGACTAGTCTAGTATATCTAATGTTAAATATTATACAACAATAACGACACTGTAAATTAAATGTCATGTTAATGTTTATAGATATACTACCATTTTCAGTATACCTATTTCTACTACACTAGTCAAAATGATTGGTCTGATATATTTAGTGTTAAATATTATACAACAATAACGACACTGTAAATTAAATGTCATGTTAATGTTTATAGATATACCACCATTTTCAGTATACCTGTTTCTACCACACTAGTCAAAATGATTGGTCTGATATATCTAGTGTTAAATATTATACAACAATAACGACACTGTAAATTAAATGTCACGTTAATATTTAAATATGTCAATTTCTTATTATGATATTAACAGTAGATATACCACCATTTTCAGTATACCTGTTTCTACCACGCTAGTCAAAATAATTGGTCTGATATATCTAGTGTTGAATATTATACAACAATAACGACACTGTAAATTAAATGTCATGTTAATGTTTATAGATATACCACCATTTTCAGTATACCTATTTCTACTACACTAGTCAAAATGACTAGTCTAGTATATCTAATGTTAAATATTATACAACAATAACGACACTGTAAATTAAATGCAAAATTAATCTGTAATTTGTTTTTCTATTTTTTAGGATTGCGAAGGTGGTTTGGAAATACAAACATCGTGCAGTGATCAATGGAGACGCGTTGGTCATTTACCTGGTGCCATTTTGATAAACACAGGAAGCATATTGGCCAATTGGACAAATAATCAATTTCCAGCATTAAGACATCGCGTTGTCGTTCCAGAACATTGCAGTCGTGGTCGTCATTCCATTGCATTCTTCGTACACCCGAACAATGATATACCAGTTGAACCATTGGACATTAAAATCGTTAAAACAAATCAAGAACCGGCACCATGTCGTCTACAGAAAAAGAAACGTGGCGTCTTAACTGCATATCATCATCTTCAACGTCGATTTCGAGAAACTTATGCATCGTAATTGGTTTTTTTTTTTTTTTTTTTTTTTTCTTAAACAATATATGTAATCATTATAATTATTATTATTATTATTATTATTATTATTGAGTTCCTTCATCGTTCAAAAATCTTTAACTCATTTCATTAGTTGTTTTATTCTTCTTTTTTTTTTTGAACGTTTTTTTTTCTGTATTTCTTTAATTATCGATATCACGTGATTATTAATTTTTTTCTTTTAATCCTTTTTTTGTAATTTTTTTTCTTTTGTATGTTCTCCCATCTCGTCATTAGATCCAAGCATTTGATGTTGATGAAGAAGGAAGTTAAATAATTCATAAATTGCAAACTACATCACTAAGTGATCGAATAAATAAGAAATTAAATTGACATACGTGTTACACTGAATATGTGATGAAGAAAAATGAATAAGAAGTATTATCATTAACAACATATCAGGAAACATCGATTTAAGACGTCGTCTACGTTTCAAGGACAATAATAAATAAACAATTTCTCTGTACTTACATTTCAAAATTGTTTCGTTCATTATTTTGATTCCTTACGTACGTTGGTTGGTTGGTTGATGGTGGTATCGAAAAAGGATTGGGAATATTATCTTAAGTATGTTCTCGTTATTTGATTTTTTGTTTTTTTATTTTGTACTTTTTAATTCGTCTAAGTCAAGGGTCGGCAACCTGTGGCTCGCGAGCCACATGCGGCTCTTTGGATACGAAGCTGCGGCTCGCGAGCCACATGCGGCTCTTTGATACGAAGCTGCGGCTCGCGAGCCACATGCGGCTCTTTGGATACAAAGCTACGGCTCGCAAGCCACATGCGGCTCTTTGGATACAAAGCTGCGGCTCGCGAGCCACATGTGGCTCTTTGATACGAAGCTGCGGCTCTTTGGATACAAAGCTGCGGCTCTTTGGATACAAAGCTGCGGCTCGCGAGCCACATGCGGCTCTTTGAATACAAAGCTGCGGCTCGCGAGCCACATGCGGCTCTTTGGATACAAAGCTGCGGTTCATATGTTAAGAGTCTTTTTTTTTTTTATCAAAAAGATATATTTATGCGAGTTATGCGAGTATTATTTATTTTGTTAGCAAGAAAAAATTGTGTGACTATTTAAATCTTTGAAATTTTGTAAATTGTAATTTTTGGCTCTTCCGACTCAAAAGGTTGCCGACCCGCCTCCTGGTTTAAGTAATATCAATAGGGAACATCGTATTAATAAATACACGTTTATTAAAATCCAGCATCCCATTCGATAGTTTGTTTTTCCTGGTACGGTTTGAAACAAATTATTTTATCACCTGGTTGAAATGTTATCGAACTATTGACAAATCTTAAACCACATTCCGTGCCACTTTTAATGGTATCCACTTCTTCTTTGTGATGTCTCATCGATAATAATTTTCCTTTGAAAAACATATCAAATGATTGAATTGTAATTTTTTTTTTTTTTTTTTTAAATGTTTCAAATGTTTCATTTTCAACTTACCGGTGTAAACAATATTATCACCACGTTTCAAATGATACAATTCATTTTTCTTAAGAATACCTTTGGTACATTGACAACCTGCTATAGAAACTTTCTTTTTTTCTATCTTAACGTCGAATTGTTTTAAAAAATCTGCTTCACCTAAAAGTGTTGAAAAAAAAAAACATGAAATTTTTGCACACAATGTTTTACAATCTTTTTTTATAAAAAAAAAAAAATAATAATTTTACCTATTATTTCTTCGCTATCTTTCAACGGAAGTTTCAAATTAATTTCATTCTTTATGTCGTCAATTAATTTATATATAACATTACAAGGTCGTATAATAATATTATTTGCTATAGCATTTTTTTGCATTGCGTTAGATATACTTATATTGAATAGATAAATAATAGCTGAAAAGAAAAAAAGAAAATATTCATTTTAATATAATTATAAATAATCATAATATTAACATTAAGCATAATATTACATATATAACAACACTATAATTTCCGAATGGCACCAACGTGGCGCCACCAACACTTACCCAAAAGTTTTCACATGGCACCAACGTGAAGCTACCGGCACTTACCCAAAAAGTTTTCGCATGGCACCAACGTGAAGCTATCGGCACTTACCCAAAAGTTTTCGCAGTGCACCAACGTGAAGCTATCGGCACTTACCCAAAAGTTTTCGCAGTGCACCAACGTGAAGCTATCGGCACTTACCCAAAAGTTTTCGCAGTGCACCAACGTGAAGCTATCGGCACTTACCCAAAAGTTTTCGCAGTGCACCAACGTGAAGCTATCGGCACTTACCCAAAAGTTTTCGCAGTGCACCAACGTGAAGCTACCGGCACTTACCCAAAAGTTTTCGTAGTGCACCAACGTGAAGCTACCGGCACTTACTCGATAGTTTTTCGCATGGCACCAACGTGAAGCTACCGGCACTTACTCGATAGTTTTTCACATGGCACCAACGTGAAGCTATCGGCACTTACTCGATAGTTTTTCGCATGACACCAACGTGGAGCCACCGGACGTCATAGTATTAATATAAATATATATAGAAAAATATTGTAATGTAAATACCATCAAAAGTAGATGCTAATTCGAGATCATTTTCAGTAACTGAACCAACACCGTAATGTACAACATTCAAACGACAAAGTTCATCTGCTGTATAAGTACCAATTACATCTAAAATAGCTTCTGCAGAACCACTAACATCCGTTTTTAATATAATATTAAGTTTTGGAGTAGGATCCGTTGTATCTTCTTTTTTTCTAGGCTCACGTTTATAATACTTTCTTCCCATTGCTCTTCTTTTTGCCAATCTTTCTGTATATTCCTAATAAATTAATAATTTATTATAATAATAATAATAATAATAATATCTTTGATAAAATCAATTTTCAATTTAAATTAAGATGCACATTTGAAGAAGATCAAATCTTATTATGGTAACATTTAAACCAATCTTACAATTAGATGTTCGTGCAATTTTAACTCAGCTCCCTTTTTATGTTCCTCAGCTTTAATATTATCTATTTGTTTTTGTCTATATCTAATAACTGTATGAGCTTCTTGTTCATTCTTAACTTCTAATATTTTATCACCAACATCGGGTAATTCTCTCCATCCCATGATTTGTATCGCATCCGATAAACTTGCTTGTATAACAGGTTTACCTGCATGATCGAACATTGATCTTACTTTAGCCCAAGCAGTACCACTTACTGAAAAAAAATGAATGATTAATTAGATGTAATAAAATTTATTATCATTCTCATTCATACATTTTCATTTTGATATATATATAAATTACGTGTCACGTTGTTTGTCAGCAATGAACACCTAAACGACTGAACCGATTTTAATCAAATTTTGCACACTGTGTGCAGTTTCATCCAACTTGAAAGATAGGATAGTTTATATCTCAATTTATAATCGCAATATTTGTTTATTAACAAAAAGTCATGATTATCTCTGTGTTAGTTCGATAAGATTCTAACAGATGACGGTATAAGGTAATTCGTTGACTTAAAGAGACGTGTGTATCGGACTGATTGTGAACCACAGCAACGCGTACTTACCAAGTACAGAATTTTTTTTAAAGTACCACGTTGAATAAGCGCAGTTGATAATTTTCCACGAGCTTTATCGTTTCTACATTCAATAACTACACCTTCAACCAATCCTGTAGGATCACCTTTTAATCCAATTATTTCTGCCTGTAATGCTATAGCTTCTACCAATGTATTTAAATTGGTTCCCTTTAAAGCAGATATATTTACACATTGAACTTCACCACCAAGTTGTTCAACGATAATACCTTGTTGTTGTAACATCTTTTGCGTTCTTAACTGAATGAATAATATTATTGATTGTAGCTATAAAAATTATTATCAGTAATATCAATGTAAATTAATATTATTATTTACTTACAATGTCAGCGTTATGTTTGTCAATTTTATTAATAGCTACAATAATAGGTACATTAGCTGCTTTAGCCATATCTATACTTTGTATTGTTTGTTCCATTACACCATCATCAGCAGCTACTACTAATACTACAATATCAGTTACTTGTGCACCTCTTTCTCTCATAGAAGTGAAAGCTGCATGACCAGGAGTATCCAAAAATGTGATTTTCTCACCCGTAATTAATTCCACTGAAAATTTCATTTTTTTGGAGGGGTTTTTAACATTAGTCTGATATAATAATAATAATAATTATTATTATTAAAAATAGAGTTTGATTGTGTACCATTAAATGCACCAATGTGTTGAGTAATTCCACCAAATTCTGTATCCACAACCGAAGTGTCTCTTAGTGCATCTAACAAAGTTGTTTTTCCATGATCAACATGTCCCATTATGGTTACCACTGGACGTCGATTTACTAATACAGATTCATCCGGTGGTGGTCTATATGGAAAATATATAACAAGTAAATAACAATGTTTATGAAAATAAAATTGCAAAGGTTAACATTAAAAACTTGTTTTTTGTTTACCGTACAACTGCATCGTAATCTTCCTGTTTTTGCTGCACATTGGTTGGTTTGGGAACAATCTTATAACGAAATCCTAATTTTCTAACGATACTAGATAATATTTGTGGATCATTTATATCTGAATCGAATGAATATCTTTTATTTTTATCTGAAAGGGAGGCAGCTGATAAAATATCTTTTATATCTCTTTTTAAAATAATTGCCAATTCGTCGACTTTCATGCCGGACCACAAATTAACTAACGGCCTTTTAGTCTTAGTTTCTTTTAATGATTTTAGTTCTTTCTAAATAAAAATATATATATATATATATCATATTCATAATATATTTTACTATTATTATTTGACAAAAGTAAATATAAATGAAATACAACAATATGAAATATTATTATCCTTTAAACTTACAGTGCGTTCATTGAAATGTGAAGTTGTATGAAAATAATCATATTTTATAAATATGATAGCTGAATTTCTTATATTGTGTTTAAAATATCGTCTTTGTTTAATAACTTCATTATTACACTGTTTTAATCCACTAAAAAATATACAAGAAAAATTATTCATTATACATATATTATATTACAAAAAAAAAAATAAATACATTAATTATAAATAAAATAAGCACCTGAATTTTGAGCATGTTTTAATTAAAGTAGGAAACATTTTGCTGGTATTCATCATAAGTTTAAATAATAATATTTATTTAATAACATAATAATATTAACAGAGGTTATATAAAGAAGTATCAAAAAGTGTAATAATAAATATTATCGCAATTAGCGATTCAAAACAACGTTTAAATGCAGTGTTGATATGATTGGTTAAACGTGAGCCAATAGAAATCGAACAAGTAACCAATCAAATAGCTCCAATGTTTTATAAGGTTTACATAAGTATTCATAATTCTAGGTTATGCTAAATGTATTTGTTATATGGAGGTTAGAGGTAAGAAGTAACATCCATAGAGATATTACAGATAGAGTAGACAAACCATGGGCGGTTGTGTTAGTGGAAATGTCTCTGCATGAATATAGCAAAAAACGAAAGGTTGATGTTGTCTCTCTCTAACTCATGCGGTACCGGCGCATGCGCATTAGACTTGTCGTGCTTATCGTACACGTATGTATACAATACCAGCTATCTTAACTTCTACTAGCAGATTAATGCGCATGCGCCGCTCAGCGCAAGTTAGAGAGAGACAACATCAACTTCCCATGTTCTATCTCTTTTTATTTCGCCGACAGGTTTATGCTAGCTTGCTGTTCTATGTGTAATATATCTATGGATGTTACTCCTATCTCTCTACCCACCATATTCAAAACAACATCTAAATGCAGTGTTGATATGATTGGTTAAACGTGAGCCAATAGAAATCGAAGAAGTAACCAATCAAATAGCTCCAATGTTTTATAAGGTTTACATAAGTATTCACAATTCTAGGTTATGCTAAATGCATTTGTTAGTTTTACGAGATTGTATGTATGTGTAACTAGATAACAGCAGTTTCTTTGTTTTTATAAACATGTACTTTTAAGTTATCTTACTGTTTATCATTTGTTTCTGCATATAAAGTTTTTATTTATTTTATATTCGTTATAATCGAAGAATTTTCGTCGAATCGTGTTTGATTATATATTTTCAATGTGAACTGAGATTTACATAGTTTAATGAAAACAAAAGAAAACAAAAAACAAAAATAGCAAAAAGTAATAAAAGATTTTTGTTTACTAATGAATGTTACATTATTTGCATACGACAAGTTTTAATTAAAAAAAAAAAAATATGTCTAATAATCAAGAAAGTGTCAGTATGTCTAACACAGAGGAACAACGTGAAAAAATGAAGAAAGAACTTGAAAGTAAATAACAGTTAATATTATTCAAATGAATGAAAATAAAATTGGAACATACATTAATGCAACAACAATGATGGTGTGCTTAACAACATATCACCTCACATTTATACATTATTAATTATTTGTTTTGTTTATTTGTAGAAGTGGGAATGTATCAGCCAAATGTTCCTTACGATTATATGAAGCAGGTATTTGATGTATTACAAGAATCTAGAGAAATGTCGAATAATACGGCAAATCAAAAGGTACAAATTTGCATTAGAATATAATAATCAATCTTAAATATGAAATATTTGAAACAATGATTTATCATTAAAATAACCTTCTTTTATTTTATAGGATTTGTCACATTCCATTAATGATATAACCAATAAATCAGACGTAACGATTAAAGGAGGAGATTCTATATCGGAAACAGATAATAACAGAGCTAAACCAAGTTGTTCGTACAATACACATTGTAACAATGTTAATTCGGAATCACCTAAACCACGTAACAAGAGAAACAATAAGAAAAAATGTACGGACGACAACGATGGAAGCGACAATGGAGTCACAATGGATAAAAATATGATGTCACGTTTGAGATCAAAGAACAATTCACAATTACAAGAGTGTTGTAATTTACGCGAAGATAATAAAAAAATGTCATCCATACAAAAAGATTTTCAATATCATAACAATAGATGGAAGATCAATCCGTTAGATTCACAATCTAATCCGAACGATGTGTCATTGCAACAACCAAAACGATCATCAGTTCAAGAACGTTTACCTTTCAGACTTTGCAAAGGTACGCACACCGAAGAAGAATCAATTAAAATAATGAACGACTTGAATAATCATTTGAAAAATATGGCGAATCTGTTAAGTTGCCATGGTACGACCGAATTGAAGTTTCAATGGGGGACACCCATTCAGGTGTGTAACTCCAAACCTCATTATTGCCGTTGACTCGCATATACAAAATTAATAACTACTATTTTTCTTTTTTTCACAATATGCGTCTATCCCTTTTTTTTCTTCTTCTTCTATTTAATACAATTTAAATCTTGTGTAATATGACATATCTACCGAAGATTATTATTATTATTATTAAAAAGAAAAAAAAAAAAGACTCAATGTATCATGTTAAAAACTAAATGCAAGTTAAACATATCGTTTTGTTTGTCTCTTTGAGTTTTAATATATATATATATTATATTATTAATAATAATTTATTTGATACTATTATCTATTAAGCATTAATTATTTTAGATTATTTTTATTATGCTTTTGCAATATTAATACGTTTAAAAAAAAATAATAATAATAAAGGAAATAAATTCGCCAAATAAAACTAATATCATAATTTGCACAATGTAAATGATCTACAATTAATTAGAATATACTTCTTATAAAATTGTAAATTGTATATTTTACAATTTTACATTTTATATTTTAATACTCTTACAAAAAAAAAACAAAAATACATTTTGATAAAGAATATGTTTGTTTTTATATTAAACTCTTTATACATACAATGGTATACATATATATACATATACATATATATATATATACATGCATATTGGTTAAATGATTGCATAAGTAAACTTTAACTGTAAGTTTTTATAAAAGTACATTTGAATAATTGTTATAAACTGTATTTACCATAACTATATTATGTGTATTATTCATATATATAAATATTAACCAGACAAACGCGGTAATCAAAAGTGTAAACTATGACGACATTTGTTCAATAAAATTATATTTCTATAAAAAAAAAAAAAGAAAAGAAAAGAAAAGAAAAAGAAAAAACCAACAATAGACTATTGTCTTTTTTCACTTGACTTATTTCAATTCTAATCCTTCTTTTATATATAGGTGGATACGGATAACAACAGTTTTGGAAGAATACCATCAATGGTGAATTGTTATTACGACGAAGAAGAAGACATAGACATGATCAATAATTACGAAGATGAGGAAAATCTAATAAATAATAATAATAATAATAATAGCGACAATGATGATAATTTAACTAATAATTATGACAGAGTTAACAAAAGGAAAGCATCATGGCTTATTACTAATTCAAAATTATCTAATTCCAGCAGCGACGATGATATGAGTCTTAGTTTAATTAAAAAACCCAAATCGGAAGATAAATGTCAAATGTACAAGAAAAAATTGCAAAGGAAGGATGATTCTTCTTCTTTTTCTTCTTCTTCTTCTTCTTCTTTGTTTAAACGTGGAAACAAATTAGATTATTGTACCAATGAAGATTCATTTACTAATAATAATAATAATCTTGTTAATGAAGAAAAAATGTTGAACAAAGATACAGATTTAAATAAAAGTTTAATAAATCATGGGCCTAACGAAAGAACAATGATATCATCAGAAATATTATCCAATTCAAGAAGAGATGATACAATTTCAATGTCTGACACAAATAAAACACAATTATCTTCATCGTTGACATTGAGAAGTAGTAAAAAGGTTTCTACTAATCGATGTAACTTAAATGATGAAAGTCCTAGTACATCGAGAAAAGAAAATTCAACTGGTATGTTGTTAACGAATAAATATAAAGAACAATTGGAACTAATTGATCGAAATATTAACGATGATGATGATGATGATGATGATGAAACAATGATCAAAGATAATATTGTTATTAAACCATTACCAATGAACAATTTTTCTACAAAATTGGCAAGACAATGTGCCATATTGAAACAAACCGATGCAGAGAGAAAGAAAAAAATGTTATTGGATAAAGAGGAAGCATTGAGAATGACTAAAGAAGAAAATGATAGGAAGAAACAAGAATACGTTAAAAGAAGAATGGAAGAGATGGCGAAGGAAAAGTTAAAGGTAAAGGATAAAGAGAAAAATAAGGACAGATTGATGGAAGTATTGGAAGCAAAGAGTACAAGTCGTACGACAAGGTGGAGGGATCAAAGAAAAAAATTAACAAAAAAACAAAGGAAAGAAGATTCCGAAATTGATGTAAGCGTTTTTTTTATATATATATATATATAGTTATTCTTTTTTATTTTATTTATAATATTGAATAATTATATTAACTAAAGTAGCACAAAATATTGAAAAATATTGAATACACCACACATGTATTCATAATTATTATAATATCTTGTGGAATTAACAGAGATAATCATGACTGTTTGTTAATAAACAAATAATATTGCGATTATAAATTGAGATATAAACTATCCTATCTTTCAAGTTGGATAAAACTGGATACAGTGTGCAAAATTTTATTCAAATCGGTTCAGTAGTTTAGGAGTACATTGCGAACAAACAACGTGACACGTAATTTATATGTATTAAGATAATATAAACTATCCTATCTTTTAAGTTGGATAAAACTGCATACAGTGTGCAAAATTTGATTAAAATCGGTTCAGTAGTTTAGGAGTACATTGCAAACAAACAACGTGACACGTAATTTATATGTATTAAGATAATATAAACTATCCTATCTTTCAAGTTGGATGAAACTGTACACATTGTGCAAAATTTGATTAAAATCGGTTCAGTAGTTTAGGAGTACATTGCGAACAAACAACGTGACACGTTATTTATCTATTTTAAGAAGAAACATATATAATTATATTATAATAAAATAATAATAAAAATATAATAATATAATACAGAATATATATATTTTTCAATATTTTGTGCAATAGTATATATATATATATATATATGTGTATGTATGTATATAGGAAGAAGAAGAAGAAGAAGAAGAAGAAGAAGACATTGAAAAAATAATCGAAGAAATAGAAAACGATGAGTATATTTATACAACTCATGTAACGTGTCCCATCTGCAACAAATTGTTTCCAAGTGATCAAATTGAAAATCATGCAGCTATGTGTGATCAATTTCAAACCGAAGATGATTATCTATATTCAACTGAAAACAGTAAACAAATGGTTAAAGGCAAAGTTAAAAAATCACAAATGTTATATGAATGTAATATTTGTTCTTCGTTTAAAACGTATAATGGTATAGATTATGAAGATCACGTTAATAAATGTTTACAGAGCAGACAACATTCACCACCTCGAGGTACGTTATTTTATCTTTATTTAATAAAAAACAAAAAAAAGAAAAAAGGAAAAACAATAATTATATATGTATAATAATACTTTTTTTTTTTTTACAGGTACTCCTGTTTTAATCGATGTACCTGATTCTCCAATTAGTTCTTTTCAGTCGATTAGCGAACAAAAAAATTCTAGTATAGATTATAATGACCAATTAAATAATATTACAAAAAAAGCACAAGTAGGTAGAAAGAGAAGGCGTTGATTGCATGATACAGTTGTTTTCTTTGACAATTTGAAAAAAAAAACAAATATATATATATATATTTTCTATTTTTTACTTTTTTTTTTTTTTATTTAAATATTAATATACGTTAAACCATTAAGTATTTGATTATACTTTTTCTCTAAAAAAAAAAAAAAAAAAAAAAAAAAAACTAAAAAAAATGTTAACGTTTGATATAATATATTTGTATTGTATTTAACTGAAGAAATGAAAATGTTATATTATATATTATATATTATTATCATTTTATTTTATTATTTTTTATTTTATTATCATTTTTCATTCAATGATAGATTATTAGATATATATTCTGCATTTAAAACATTCCATCATTTATAATATTTTCTAATTTAATTGATTATTCTAACAAATATATATATATTTATCTTTAATAGCATTTACAAGTAAATGTGTTTTTTTTTTTCTTATTTTTTTTTTTTTTTTTTTTTTTTTTTACAAGATTTAAATTGAATGTATTTAAGTAAGATTAGTTGAGATAAAAAAAAAAAAAAACAAGAAGTTCTATGTAGTTTTATTAAAAATAAATATTAATAATAAATTAGAATAATATGAAGCAAAATGAAAATATGGGTAGTCTTCGCACCAAAGTTTGTTTTATAGAATGTTAAACATACTCATATGTATATTTACAGTACGAATATATATATATATATATATATAGAATGTCTAAAGAGTTTGTTATTTAAACATATGGGAAGAGTAGTTCAGTATAATTTTATGCATTGAAAATAAGAAAATAATTTTTTAAAAAAACATTTTTAAAAAAGTCTCATTTTTTGTTTCTTCTTCTTATTTTTGAGCATAAAATATTCTTACAACGTTTGACTGTAATACTTTAGACACCCTATATATATATATATATATATCTATAATAAAATAATAAATAGATTAAAAACTTATTGAAGTATCTAGTTTTATCAATGCTAATTAATTACAAAAAAAAAAAAATAAAAAGAAAAAACAAATATGCAAAATTAAATTATATTCCAATGGGATAGATATTAATTTGTTTGTTTATTTTGTTATTAATATAGTTAGCATTGATATTAAAATTAGATCATTAAGTATAATGTATAAATATTTTTATACTAAATAATAAAATAAATTTTGTAAAACTTAAGTACGCCTGATCAAAAAGATAATTTTATAAGTGTTCATATATGTATCTTATCTATTCTTTTTTTTTTTTTTTTTTTTTTTTTTTTTGATAGATTAAACATAACTTAAAATTGATTTTTATATGTATACATATATATATAGATTTTATATGTATATATGTATATATGTATATATATAATTTGCGCAATTGTGTAAAATTATTCTTACACTTTTTATCTTTGAATTAATAAAATATTTTCATGCTGAATAATCAGATAAAATAGAATTTTAAAAAAAGAAAAAAAAAATTACACAAATTATTATTTATCTCAGATATTATATTTAGTTCATCTATATCACACATACAACGTTAATGTTTATGTGATATTTATATTAACAATAATATCAATTGATTTGTATTATTGTTTTGTTTTGTTTTGTTTTTTATTTACAATTTATACATGATTGTTTAAGAGTTTACATATAAAATATGAAGAAATTAATAATATTTTTGTTAATCATATTTGTAAACAATGTGTCTATGGAATTCATAACCTTAAATGGCTCATGGAAGGGAAATATTTTGTGCGGTAAGATTTAATTAATTAATTTTTACATAAAATAATTAATAATTTTTTACATATTAATTTTGTATTTATTGATTTCTTTTAGATAAAACTTCTCATCAAAAATGCAAAGGTAAAATATTTCATATTTTTATTTTTTTTAATTACTTCTTTTTTGAAATATAAATTTATTTATTTATTTATTATAATAATTAATAGTAATAATAAATTATTTTTATAGAATTAGAATTTCCAGCAGTTGTACCAGGCAGTGTTTATACAGTTACATTTGAATGTTTATTTTCGTATATATGATGTACCAATGTTTATACAGTTTATACATATTTATATATATATTTATTTATTTATTAATAATTAATAATAATAATATATTATAACTTTATAGAATTAGAATTTCAAGCAGTTGTACCAGGCGGTGTTTATACAGATTTAACTGTATAAACTGTATACACAGTATATACATTTATATATAATATGATACTATATATACAGTTTATACAGTTATATTTAGATTTTTATTATCGTATAAATGGTGTACCAATGTTTATACAGTTTATACATATTTATATATATTTACTTATTAATAATTAATAATAATAATAATAATAATAATATATTATAACTTTATAGAATTAGAATTTCAAGCAGTTGTACCAGGCGGTGTTTATACAGATTTAACTGTATAAATTGTATACACAGCATATATATATATAATATAACACTGTATACAGTTGTATATATATATATATATATATATACACAGTTTATACAGTTATATTTAGATTTTTATTATCGTATAAATGGTGTACCAATGTTTATACAGTTTATCCATATTTATATATATATATATTTATTTATTTATTAATAATTAATAATAATAATAATATATTATAACTTTATAGAATTAGAATTTCCAGCAGCTGTATCAGGCGGTGTTTATACAGATTTAACTGTATAAACTGTATACACAGTATATACATTTATATATAATATGATACTATATATACAGTTTATACAGTTGTATTTGAGTTTTTATTATCGTATAAATGGTGTACCAATGTTTATACAGTTTATACATATTTATATATATATATATATATATATATATATATATATATATATATATATTCATTTATTAATAATTAATAATAATAATAATATATTATTTTTGTATAGAATTAGAATTTCCAGCAGTTGTACCAGGCGGTGTTTATACAGATTTAACTGTATAAACTGTATACACAGTTATATTTAGGTTTTTATTTTCGTATAAATGGTGTACCAATGTTTATACAGTTTATACATATTTATATATATATATTTATTTATTTATTAATAATTAATAATAATAATGATAATATATTATTTTTTTATAGAATTAGAATTTGCAGCAGTTGTACCAGGTGGTGTTTATACAGATTTAACTGCAGCACATTTGATACCGGATAATTTTTTAGCAATGAACGATATAACTAATCGATGGGTTGGTAATCAAACCGTTGTATACAGTAGAAATGTTACTGGTGATTAATAATATTTATAAAAATATAAATATGTTCCGATTAAACTTTTATAACTCATCGATAACAATTTTACAGTTACAAGTACTTTAATGGATGGTTCAACGGTAGCATTGATATTCCATGGTGTGGATACTTTTGCTACAATTTATTGGAATGATCATAAAATAGGAGAAACTTCTAATATGTTTTTAAAATACATATTTTACGTAGAAGATTATTTGAAGGTATATGTTAAAACTACTGAATTATTTTTATGTATAAAATTATATATTACATATACATAGATAAAAAAAAAAATATAATCAGAAAATTCATAGATAGGAGAGAACACTTTAAAAATTGTATTTCATTCACCTGTAAAAATGGCTGAGGATTTATACAAGAATCAAAGTTTACGATACATCGTACCACCAAAATGTGTTCCCAAAGAATATAATGGAGAATGTCACGTTAATCATATTAGAAAAATGCAAGCTAGTTTCTCATGGGATTGGGGCCCAGCTTTTCCTTCTATGGGCATTTGGAAAAGCGTTGAATTAATTTCAACCAAAGAAATCCTAATTACAGATGTTACAACGGATGTTTATGAAAAAGACGAGTTTTGGGAAATAATTGTAACGATATTCTTTGAAATTCCTCCTCGTAAAAATATTGATGACATTAGATGCACCATAAATTCAAGATTATATCTAACAAACACTAATTACGTTCAAAATTCATCCGACGTAAAATTACAAGTCAAGGATGATGAATATGTTACAGCATCGATTATATTACAAATAGATTCAGTATGTTGACTTTGTTATCTTGTTTATTTTTTGTTCATGATAAAAAAAAAACATCATTTTATTTTAAATAATCTTTGAATTATATTTAACAGAAATTAATTGACAGATGGTGGCCAAATGGATATGGAAAACAAAATTTATACACGTTAATGGTTAACATTACTACAGGAAGTGAAACGTTGAATAAATCTTTACGTATAGGTTTTAGAACTATTGAATTAATAGAAGAACCTTTAAAGAAAGGATTAAGTTTTTATTTTCGTATAAATGGTATATCAATATTTGCAAAAGGAAGTAACTTTATTCCTGCAAGTATATTTCCTGAATTAACAGCTGAAGAACGTGTTATCAGACATTTATTATTATCAGCTAAAGAAGCTCATATGAATATGATCAGAGTTTGGGGTGGTGGGATGTACGAATCTGATTTATTTTATAATTTGGCTGACGAATTTGGTATTATGATTTGGCAAGATTTTATGTTTGCGTGTGCCATGTATCCAACGAGTGATGAATTTTTGATATCTGTTAAAATGGAAATTGTACAAAATGTTAGACGATTGAAGAATCATCCAAGTGTAGTTTTATGGGCTGGTAATAACGAAAATGAAGCAGCATTGTATAGTAATTGGTATGGAACTGGTAAAGATGATGTATACAGAAACGATTACATTAAACTTTATGTCAATTTAATTGAAAATGAAATGAAACAATTAGATACTACCAGACCTTTTGTAGTATCCAGTCCTAGTAATGGTTTATATACCAAAGAATACAATTATACTGGACAAAATCCGTATTCTAATTTCTATGGGGATGGTAAGATACATTTTTCATTATTATGAATTGTAATGTAATAATGAAATGAAATGAAATGTATGAAATGTATTATTTACAGTTCATTATTATAATTATTTAAACAATGGATGGGACATTAATCAATATCCACGTTCAAGATTTATATCTGAATATGGTTTTCAATCGTTTTCATCGATTTTAACAATTTCCAAAATTATTCATAATTTTCATGATTTACGTACAGACAGTGATATTATGAAACATCGTCAACATTTGCCATTTGGTACGGAATTGATGAAATTACTTATTTCGAAAAATTTTCTAATACCAAAGTCAAACGATACAATCAAAGATTTTACAAATTTTGTATATTTAAGTCAAATCAATCAAGCTGTATCTGTTAAAATACAAACTGAATCGTATCGTCAAGCCAAATCAGAATTGAATGATTTAGGTGAAGGATTAACGATGGGTGCACTTTATTGGCAATTGAACGATGTTTGGCAAGCTCCTTCGTGGTCTTCTA
Source organism: Polistes dominula (assembly GCF_049000335.1). Lineage (NCBI taxonomy): Eukaryota > Metazoa > Arthropoda > Insecta > Hymenoptera > Vespidae > Polistes > Polistes dominula. Next base: position 1,464,702 of record NW_028301003.1, on the reverse strand, counting down.
TTGGTAATGAATTTTAATGTTTCTTTTTTTCTTCTCAATTTCTGTATTATTTCTCATGTGTTTCCTTTTTTTTTAGAATATGGAGGAAGATGGAAAATGCTTCATTATTATGCAACAGAATTTTTCTCACCAATTATTGTAACGTCTCATTTATCTCAAGTAAATGAATTATCTATTTATATTGTTTCCGATAAATTGTACGAGATAAATAATTGTACTTTAAAATTAAACATTTATAATTGGAACTCGATGCAACCACTTCGTGTATATTCTTATAATAATATTAAAGTTGTAAGTATATGAATTTTTCTTGTTGTTCTTTGCAAACAATATTAAATAATATTTTATTTTAACAGGAAGCAAATAAAGCGATGTTAATTACATCAATGTGGCTTGACAAGCTTCTTGAAAAAGTACAATGTGGAACGTTAGCAGAAGCTAAGAAATTTTGTGTCATACAATTAACGCTTGAAGATAATAATGGATTACAAATAGCTCCAATTAATTATGTTTATCCAACTGTATTAAAAGATGTAAATATTCCATCAGCCAATGTCAAAGTAAGTCAATTTTATCTAATCATAATAAATAATATAATTAATGAAATGTAATACAACAACAACAACAACAACAACAACAATTTGATTATATTTTAGATTAAAATAAATGTCAATCAATTACCAGGAAAATTGTCTAATTATCCAGATTATGAAATAGAATTAACGACCAATGAAATAGCACTTTTTGTATGGTTGGAAGTGAAAACGATAGATGGTCGATTTTCCGAAAATGGCTTTCACATTTTCCAGAAGACTAAGTATATAAAGTTTCATGCGTATGAAGCAACTACGCCGGACATGTTAACAAAAAATATACAAATTACAACTCTCTCGGACGTTTACAAACAGGAGGATGATGATCGTTCATTCGTTCATGAAAATACAAATACATTTATTGATTAGATGAAAGTAAAATAAATATCATAATGCAAATAAATTTCATATCCTATGTTAACCCAGGCGCTCAGTCTCTAGACAATTGTGCCCGGACCCCTTGCGGGGAGAAACCTATCATCGTGGTGGTCCCGCGGGTAGCCCCAACTCCCTTGCAAAGCGCAGCAGTCTGGCCGCCCCTGAGATTACCTGGTCGAAAATGTTGTTGGCGGTGGTCCCAAGGATATTATTTCTGACGTCCGTGAGCCCAACGCATTGAGTTATGAGATGTAGGAGGGTATCCTTCGCCTCCCCTTCGCCACACCTGCCGCAGACTGAGTCTTGTGCAAGGCCTAGTCGCGTAAGGTGCTTTCCTAAGTGCCAGTGCCCCCGACTCCCTTGCAAAGCGCAGCAGTCTGGCCGCCCCTGAGATTACCAGGTCGAAAATGTTGTTGGCGGTGGTCCCAAGGACATCATTTCTGACGTCCGTGAGCCCAACGCATTGAGTTATGAGATGTAGGGGGGTATCCTTCGGTTCCCCTTCGCCACACTTGCCGCAGATCGAGTCTTGTGCAAGGCCCAGTCGCGTAAGGTGTTTTCCTAAGTGCCAGTGTCCGGTGACCAGTCCCACAACCAGACTCAATTGGGCTTGGTCTAGGTTGATCAACTCGGTACCTAACTTCTCCGAAGGCCCTGAGAACAGGGCCTTTGTGTACCTCATGCCAGGGCCTTGCATCCAGAGATCCTTGAAGCGATCCATGGCCCACTTCGTAGTCCTCTTCGTATAAACTCCCATGAAATGTTGACAGGTTGATAAATATAACATTTATATTTATTATAAATGTAAATAAATATTTACAATAGCAAAATCTTTTGAAAATGACAATGAAAATGGAATTAAACACAAAGGAAATATTTCAAATAATATTACAAGTATTAATAATAATTGATAAATAATGATAATTAATTAATGTGAATTGAAATTAATTTTTAATTAAATATTGTTGTTTTTTTTTTCATTATTTCTGTTGTATTTATTTTATTATCATAAATTTACAATGAGAATGTTACAAAATAATTTATACTGTATTAATATTCCTATTCAGCACTGTACATGAATGTATATGTGTGTATAATGTTCTTATTCATACACGTATATGATTGTATATGTGTTTCATTAAAACAGTATGGAAGGTAAAAATTGCAAAATCATCAATTCCAAGAATGTAAATCACGTTTTGCAAATGTACAACAAATTACACGTACCTATGCAATATTTATGAAAGTTTAGTAAATTTTTTTCCTTTTATATCAAAAAATAATAATAATAATAATAATAAGGTAATTGTGTCAACGTGTTTTAATTCGTTGTGACAAAAAAGAAATGTTGAAAAAAGTTAGTCTCGTATTTAATTTCAAACGTGTGTACGAAGAACGAGATTTATATTTTAAACACTTCAAAAATGTTTCAAGTTTTATTAATTTTGTCAACGATCGTTTTTTCCTTTACGATTGGTGATGGTAATTCAAATTTTCTAATCTCTTTGTAGTTTAGTTTGTTTCTTGTTTTTCTATAATTTTTATTTCTATTTTTTTTTTTAATATCATTAGACGCTAATTTAAATCGAACGGATTTAAAATGCAGTGGACGTGTTTATTACAATGTTACATTGACCGCATATTATCCTGAATATTTGAGCGACAATGAAATTGATTATTTGGATATCAGAGGAAAGAAATTAAAAACACTTCAGGTTTGTACAAATTTGTCGGATTGAAGGGTGGGGAGTGGGGGTAAGGTAAGGTTAATTCGTACAAAAGCAAGGCATGTTTTTGTGAATTTTTTTGTGACGACACAGTTACAATTTCTTGATTAAAACCAATGGTACATTAAAGTATGACATTCGAAGAATATTATATAAAATTTTCACGAAGAAATATTTAAAAATACGACAATGGCAGCAATTATTCGGATGTGTCTCATGTCAGGAAAAAAGTAGAATTGCGGGGCCCCTCATTGGTGCTGGGCCCACCCGGGTGTTGGATCATCTGAAATTAAAAAATCAAAATTCATTCGTTAGATAATAGTTTTGCCCAGGTAACGCTGAAAGGGTTTTTCGAAATTTCAATTTTTCACTTTTTTGGAACACTTTGAAGGGAAAAACGCAATTATTTAGCCGATTTTTTTTGTAAAAAATCGCATTTTTCCCTTCAAAGTGTTGCATAAAAGTGAAAAATTGAAATTTCGAAAAACCCTTTCAGCCTTATCTGGGCAAAACTATTATCTAACGAATGAACTTTGATTTTTTGATTTCAGATGATTCAGCACCCGGGTGGGCCCAGCACCAATGAGGGGCCCCGCAATTCTACTTTTTTCCTGAGACACGTTCGAATAATTGCTGCCATTGCCGTATTTTTAAATATTTCTTCGTGAAAATTTTATACAATATTCTTCGAATGTCATACTTTAATATACCATTGATTTTAATGAAGAGATTTTAACTGTGTCGTCAAAAAAAAAATTCACAAAAAACATGCCTTGTTTTTGTACGAATTAACCTTACTCCTCCCTCCTTAATATTTAAATTAAAAATAATAAGATTTTGTTTTTTGACATCGATCGAAAACTCTTTCGTTCAATGTTCATGCAACTTTACATTAAATTGTTTAAATATTATCTTATTATTATATAGAAATTATTTTAATTATTATTTTGACTCTATGATTTGCATTTAATTTCAAAAAAAGAAATAAAAACCAAATAGAACCTTTGTCAAAGACCGATACACATAAATAAAAAAAGAAGAAGATAAAAAATCATGAAAAGAAAATTGGAATAAAAAAAAGACTGTCCGGAAAGTACGTGCCGATTTCCGGTAGATGGCATTGAAGTTATTTTACTGAAAAAAAAAAACCTGAAAAGTTCTGAAAGGAGGAAAATTTTGCAAGTTACTCTTTAAAGATGGAGAAAAAGTTTGTGAAACATAATGACACTTGAATATAATTTGATAAATAATTATACCAAGAGAAAAAAAAAGAACTTACATTGCAAAACATTTCAATCTTTCATCAAAATCGGCACGAACTTACCGAACAATCCAATAATAGTCAAATCATGGAATCAAATCATCATGGAAATAAATGAATTTTAGGATTACATAGATGGACGTGAGACTTATGTTACAGCAAGTATGGATTTATTAGGTACCAATCTTAAATATGGTTCTCATTTGTGTATACCTGAATTAAACGAACACTTTGGTAGGCGCATTCCTTTACAGGTATGAATCATAAGTTTCGAAACATGTATTTGTTCCACTTAATCAATTTTTATATTTACTTTTTTCTTTTCCTTGTTTTTTTTTTTTTGGATCAGGCACGTGACTATGATAGCAACATGAGTGGTAAAAAATTTTCTAGAATTGACATTTGTGTTAGAACTGATGTTGACAGTTATGATCAAGCTGTAAATCGTCTTGTCACTTTATACATATGATTATACTAATTACAACAACAACAACAACAACAAAATGATAAACAATTCAATGAAATGAAATTAATATTAACATATTAGCATCTATAATGAATAATAAATCTTACAAATTACATTGAATTAAATGTAATTGAAATAATATTCGCAAATTTTGGTATTTACGTATTAACGCCATTTGCAGCAAAATTCCGCTAATGCGCCCAATCTACACCTTAAATTGTTGCAACAAATCATGTATTTTCATTCACCTGATGCTGTCGCCATAACCCTGACGAAACCCTGACGGTTGCTGTGTGCAAACAACAAGGTTATTGTATGCGAACAACAAGATTGTTCTTTATTGGCGCATTAGCGGAATTTTAGCTGCGATGACGTTAATACTTAAGTACCCAAATTTCATATACACGTTATTTAAAAAATTATATAATGTATTCATTTTATAAAATACACTACAAATAGTTTACTCACTATGTTTTTTTTCTTTATCAGTGTATCTTCGATAAATTAAATAAATATTCTAAAAAAAAAAAGATAATAAAAAGAACAATTGTTATTTAAGTCTTACACAAATTATATATTTTCTAATCTAATAGAAAAATAGAGTAAAAAAAGATTAATGTAAAAAAGAAAGAAAAAAAAATAAATCTCAAATGATATCATTACGTAGGTTGGAACTTAAATAGTGGCAACTATTTATTCACAACTGATACAAAAGAGTTACATGTTTGTATCTGTTACTGTCCTTCAAAGTAATCACCAGCGTTGTGTAGAACCCGTTGCCAGCGATGTGGAAGACGTAATACACCGTTAGAAGAGCCTGTTCTGTTGATGGTGCTAATGGAGTGGTCTATTGTCATGTCTCGTCCATGAACCCATCGTGGCATTTGCTTCAGAATTGTTCCAGAGATTCGACAACGCTCCAAGTGCGTCTGAGCAGCTTCGTAACGCATCCATTTCTACATTTCTGTCAATACATGTGGAACCCATCGTGACATTTGCTTCAGAATTGTTTCAGAGATTCGACAACGCTCCAAGTGCGTCTGAGCAGCGTCTTAATGCATCCATTTCTACATTTCCGTCAATACATCATGCGGAACCCATCGTGGCATTTGCTTCAGAATTGTTCCAGAGATTCGACAGCACTCCAAGTGCGTCTGAGCAGCTTCGTAACGCATCCATTTCTACATTTCCGTCAATACATCATGCGGAACCCATCGTGGCATTTGCTTCAGAATTGTTCCAGAGATTCGACAACGCTCCAAGTGCGTCTGAGCAGCTTCGTAACGCATCCATTTCTACATTTCCGTCAATACATGCGGAACCCATCGTGGCATTCGCTTCAGAACACTGTTCCAGAGATTCGACAGGCAGTAGACCCCTTCATTCGCACCAATAACAGAACAGACTCTGCTAACGGGTTCTACACAACGCTGGTGACTACTTTGAAGGACAGTAACATGTGCAAACATGTAACTCTTTTGTATCGATTGTGAATAAATAGTTGTCACTATTTAAGTTCCAATTTACGTACAAAATGTATCTACAGTCAGTAGAGAATGTCTTCTTAAATATAATTGTTATAATTGGTATCGTTGATTTTGAAAGTAAAAGCAATAAATAAATAATTCATTTTGTTAAAATAAATAATTAAAGTTGATACAATTTATAATATAAATATCTTAAAATATAAAACAAGTCTATTAAATGTTTTATTTTGTTAAACTCTCATTCAAATATAAATCATTAAAATACCTAAACAATAACATAATGTATAAAATGAACTTTATCAAATGTTCAAAATCAACGGTTCAATTATAATAACAAAATAAATTATTTATTAACATTTTTTCTAAGAGGTAAAGTTTGATCATTAATTTCCTCATCTGAGGAAGAAGATTTCACTTTATTCCATGGTTGTTCTTCACCTGATCCTAAAGTACTATAAACGAGAATCTCAATTATATAAAGAGCAACAGTTACAAAGAATATTATTCGCCATGCTTCTATTGTTTGCTGTAAATAAAACAATATTAATTAATAATAATGTCAAATTGTTATAAAAGATACTTTTTCTTCCCTACGGGCCGGAAGGCGTCAACTTTTCTGTGCAAAACGAAGTTGCCGCTTTCCGCGTCATAATATACAATTGTTGTTTTGTTTTTACTTACATTTCCATGAGTTAATTTACCAACGAAAATAGGTACAATAAATCCTGGTATAGTAGCAATGCAATTAGTTATGGCTACCAGTGTACCGGCAAAGTTTGGTGCAATATCTATGTGATTAGATAAGAAACCACAATACATTCCACCAATACATGTTACTCCAATAGTCATAAGTATTACTGCTAAAGCACGATTACATCCGACATAAGATACACCTATCAGACAAATCATTGGAACGAATGATGCTGTAAACAAAAAAAAAAAAAAAAGAAAAGAAAATAACACCATTTTAAATTCAATGTTATTTAAAAATACATCAAATGAATTATACAAAAGATGATAAATCTTACAAAAAAGTGTTCCTATCTTTCTTGAAAATGTTACTGTTATTAAATTCTTGTCTTGCATGATAGCCAATACTTTACTCAAAGTCATTGTAAATATCCACATACATAAAAAGGGCATTGCTGATAATCCGGCATTCTGTATAAATAAAATGAGATTAAGAAAATATAAAATATATTATATATATATATATATGTAAATTCTTGAAATCTTACCGAACTCATATTGAATTTTAATATTTGACTCATATAAGTTGGTAATTCAATGAGCAACATATACCAACCAAAATTACTACAAAAGTGTGCTATCAATATTGCCCAAAATGGTGTAGATCTTAATAATTGTCCCCATGGTACTTTTAATTTCTAATAATAAAATTATTATTTATCTTATGTATTATTATTTGAAAGATAATATTTGATCAAAATATATAAATAATATATTGAATTACTTCTTTATGACCGGCATTGTTTTTAGTATGACCCAAAGATTCCATGATATAATTTTTTTCATCCTCGGTTATAAATCTCGTTTGTTCTTCTGGAGAATCTTGGATTATTAACCACCAAGCTGTACACCAAATTAAACATAATGCACCTTCGATATAAAAGATCCATACCCAACCAAGATTAGCAGCCAATATTCCTGATAACAAAATAGATATCACTGTACCCAAAGCAGTACCTAAAATAGAAAAATGTTAACATTAGTTAATATCGTCAAATGATCAATATAAGATAAGAGAATAATGTTGTTAAACCTTGTTTTTTTATTTTTATTTTTATATTTACCAGCATAAACGATTGATGCAAGAACACTTCGTTCATTCGGTGGTGCCCATTTTGCTATCATCACGTGCATAGCTGGAAACGTTACACCCTGTATAAAGAAAAATAATGTTAAATGATATATATATATATATATATATATATATTTTTTATTTTGTTTATATTAAAAAGAATATTTCAATACTAACACCACCGAGACCTTGAATAAATCTCATTACAATGAATAACGAGTAATGTATTTCTGCTGCAATTGGTGATAATATCGATGCTACAACATTTAACAATACTGATCCATTCATAACCCATTTAGCTGATAACAATTCTGACATTCTACCACCTGGTAATAATGATACCATATATCCCCAAAAATATGCAGATAAAATAAGACCTTGGAGTGGTTCGTTCCATACAAATGGACCATCCTGAAAAATCATTTTTATTCATAATAATAAATGTTCAAACATGGGTTTTCAAAAAATGGGTATTCAAAAAGAGAGATAAACAACAATTTATCATTGAATCTCTGAGACTCTATTCATGCGGAGCTAATAAAATGGGGTGGGGAAGAGGGGAAATAGATTGATCGAAGACATTTTTGAGCTAATCGAATTAATATGGAGCAAGGAAACATTGCTGGAACAATGGAAAGAGTCGATTATAATTCTAATCTTTAAAAAAGGGAGACAAAATGGATTGTAATAATTACCGGGGTGTATTTCACTTTTACCGACGTGTTACAAAATACTATCAAACATCCTACTAGCTAGGATAGTACCGTGTGCGAACGAGATAATAGGAGATCATCAGTGCGGTTTTAAGAGAAATAGATCGACTACAGACCACATTTTTGCTATTCGACAGATCTTAGAGAAAAAATGGGAATTAAATCAACCGGTACATCAACTTAATATAGATTTTCAAAAAGCGTACGACTCGGTAAAACGAGAAAAAAATGCTCGAAATTCTAATACGACAGGGGAATACCAAGAAGAAAATTGGTCAACCTTGTTCAACTTTGCCTAAAGGAAAGTAGGAGTAAAGTGAGGTTAGGTAACCAAATGTCGGAAGATTTTAATATCCATAGCGAGTTAAAACAGGGGGAACGCATTGTCATCCCTTTTGTTCAATTTAGTACTGGAATTTGGTGTCAAAGAACTGCAGTAAAGTAAAGATGGTTTACAGTTGAACGGGACAACACAATTGTTGACATACGCGGACGATATTGCTTTGTTAGGGGACAATGAAGAGTCATTAATTAATAACGCAAAAATATTCATAGATAATACTAAAGATCTAGGTCTGGTCCAAAATATTGGTCGGTATACCAAACGGGAAAAGACCACTGGGTAAACCGAGACGTAGATGGGAGGATAATATTAGAAGGGTCCTAAAAGAAATAGGATACGAAGACCGCGAATGGAAGGATTGTGCTCAGGGACAGGAACAATGGCGGGATTTGGTATTTGCGGCAATGAACTTCCGAATTTTTAATGCCAGTTAATAATGATAATAATAATAATAATGTAAAGGAAATGTGGTATTCAAAAAGAGAGATAAACAATTTATCATTGAATATATCTAATCTTTTGAAAAGATATTTATAAAACAATTTCATTGATAAATTGATAATATTTTTTCTTGATATTAACAGTAAGAGAAAAAGAGATAGAATTATATTATTTTATTTAATATATTTAAACATTTAAGTATGTTTTTGTTTTTTTTTCATATAAATCAAAAAGAAAAGATTACCTCGGTAGAAGATGATGTTACGTTTGAAATTTCATCACCCTGACAAACTTCCGTTATCATTAAACTTCCATTTTCATTTATTAATTCATCGTGTTTAGATAAATGTCTTATAGCTGTATGATTCACCATAGCTACGATAGCTACACTGACGTTTACTTTAAAACCATATATAATAGCCAAACCGATGGATCCAAGTATGGCCATTAAATATCGGATTGGAAAATGTGGAGACCCATTATGCCTTGGGCCTGTAAAATAAAATATTTCTTCAATTAATTTTGTTTTATTATTTTATCATAAATATGTTTAACGAGGGAATGTTAAAATTTACTTGTTAATAATTTAATGAGAATAAAAGTTTAAAAAAAAATACTGTAGAATTTAGGTTATAATAAATTAAATGATTCATCAACATCAACATTCAAATTCAACATCAAGAAAGTTAACAAAATAATTTTGAATGACCGTAAAGTAAAGTTGATTGAGTTAACTGAGACTCTAAAGATATCAAAGAAACGTGTAGGACATGTAATACATGAATACTTGGACATGCGAAAGCTGAATGCAAAATGGATGCCGCGCGTGCTCATTATCGATCAAAACAAAAACAATGGCAAGGTTGTATAAATTAAGCTACAAATTGCTTTCCTATCCACCGTATTCTCCAGATCTGGGTCCGTCAGTGACTTTTTCCTATTTGCAAATCTCAAAAGAATAATGCTCATTGGAAAAAAATGCAACACTGATGAAGAGGTTATCGCTAAAACTGAGGCCTATTTTTTGAGACAAAAGATAAATCGTTTTACAAAAATGTTATTGAAATGTTAAAATGGCGCTGGAATGATTGTGTTGCTCTTGATGAAGATTATATTGATGAATAAAGTCAATTTTGAAGGAAAAAAAAAACCGTGTTTTTTTTGTTAGGCCTGGGACTTTTCAGTCCATGTGTTATATATCATATGTTATGAAATTTAAAATCAACATAGTTCAAGAGGACACGATTGATACCATTTGGCATAATCAAGTAATATATATATATATATATGTGTGTGTGTATGTGTGTGACAGTGAAAGATAGAAACTGTATGTCAAGATTCACACAGTGGAATGTCAACACACATACCAAATGCATCGGTGAAAGCCCGAATATTTTGGTTTATTTTTATAACATTAATATTTCGGACATACACCACCAAGCGATTATGTGAATTTTAACATTGTTCAACTTCGATCTTTAACTGTAACATATAAGCCATATATTTTGAGTGGCACAACTCCATTTTCCAAAAAAATTAGGTTAGTTACCGTACTAGGGCACTTACGTATTAACGCCATGGCAGGAAACTTCCGCTAATGCGCAAACTATGCCTTAAATTGTTGCAACAAATCATAGAATAATAAAAAACTTTATTTAAAATCAAAATATTTTCAAAATTCCAAATATTTTATTTAGAAAAAGTAGTCAATCGGATTTCGGTGGAAAATAGGCCGATATAGAATTTAAAGTAGATTCAAAAGGGTCTCTATTTTCTATCACCTGATGCTGTCGCCATAACCCTGACGAAACCCTGACGAAACCCTGACAAAACCCTGACGAAATCCTGACGAAATCCTGACGAAACCCTGACGCAACCCTGACGGTTGCAGTGTGCAAACAACAAGGTTGTTGTGTGCGAACAATAAGATTGCTCTTTATTGGCGCATTAGCGGAATTTTTGCTGCGGTACCATGACGTTAATACGTAAGTACCTGTAATAGTTACATTTTTACATGACCTTTTCATTCTACAGCAATTTATTACAAATATATTTAAAATCATGAAGATTTTGTATCATGAATATACAGGGTGATTCTCACTAGCTCTTGCCACTTAAATAACTCCGAAAGTATGATAATACCAAAAAAATGGCTAAGAAAAAAGTTGCATGAAAAATTCAAGACAATAATATGACATTAATATTTTTTTGCTAGGTTGAATCATTTTCGAGATTTATTGGTCAACTTTGTTTTTTTATATACAATGTTACATTTTAATACTTATTTTCGGATAGCGGCAGTCAAGACGAATCCAATGATATGCAACATTAATATTGTTGAAGGTTAACGAAGGTCAAAACTTACGAACAAGCCGGCCACAATACAGCTCATGGTCATGGCCGCGTCATGGTCGCGTCATGGTCGCGTCGTGGTCGTGTCAAGGTTGTGTCAGGGCTGCGCCATCATTCAGTTGTTTCGATAACGAACGAAACAGATATTTTCCGAATAGTTTTTATTGAGTCATTGTCAGGTTTTATATTTAATGTTGCATATCATTGGATTCGTCTTGGCAACCGCTATCCGAAAATAAGTATTAAAATATAACATTGTATTAAAAAAAACAAAGTTGACCAATAAATCTCGAAAATGATTCAACCTAGCAAAAAAATATTAATGTCTTAATGTAGTCTTGAACTTTTCATGCAACTTTTTACTTAGCCACTTTATTGGTACTATCATACTTTCGGAGCTATTTGAGTGGCAAGAACTGATGAATCATACTGCGCATATTTTATTGTTTTCAATAATTTACTTAATTAATTTTAATAATATTTAATTAATATAATTTCAATAATTTATTGTTAATTGTAATAGTTAGTTTCAATATTTATTTTATTTTTAATAATATCCAATGATATTGCATCAGCTGTGCTCATAAATCATTTCAAATCTTTCATCATGAAGAATTAATATATTACTTTTATTATTTTAATAAATTATTTAATTATAAATTATTATGGTATTTACGTATTAACGCCACAATAGCAAAAATTCCGCTAATGCGCCAATAAAGAGCAATCTTTGTTGTTCGCACACAACAATCTTGTTGTTTGCACACAGCAACCGTCAGGGTTGCGTCAGGGTTGCGTCAGGATTATGGCGACAGTATCAGGTGAAAGAAAATTGAGACTATTTTGAATCTATGTTAAATTCTGAATTTTCAAAATGTTGCGATTTAAAATAAAGTTTTTTATTATTCTATGATTTGTCGCAACAATTTAAGTTGTAAATTGACGCATTAGCTGAATTTTGCTGCAATGGCGTTAATACGTAAATACCATTATTATTATTTATTATTATTATTATTTTAATAAATTATACAAATAAAGTATTTAATTATACTATCTTAAATTTGTACACAATAAAAATGCATTTTAACAATCGATTATTTTCAAATTAAAAATGCACTAATTTATCAAACTAAGATTTGAAAAAGAATAGAACAAACAAAAAATTAGATTCGTATCAATGAATAACATTTATTTCGTTATCGATCGCACGATAATACCATAAGTATGATACATTCATAGATAAATATATAATACTTTGATTTATAAAACATAATAATAATAATAATAAAAATATCAATGTAATATATAACATTACAATTTTTAATATTATCTTTCGTAAATCGAACAAATTCAATTGTCTTACATGAAATGAAAAGAAATGAAATGAAAGGTAAAGTAAAGTCAAGAAAATGGGGATGCGTCAAGGTCAAAAGGACGTCCGAGGCGCACGATTCAAAAAACGTTGTAACTCTCCTAGAAACTTTTTCATTTCATATTAAAACAAAATCTGATAAATTGAACTATTTCTTTGTGAATTGTAATGTGAATTGTGAATGAAAATTTATATAAAAAAAAAAAACCTTTGCAAAACAATTCTTACATGATAAAAATATAAAATTAGTTAAAAAAAAAAAAAAAGAAAAAGAAATGAACACACCTGTAGAATGATTTTCCATTGGCATCTTAATTAGATTCTTCAAAATATCTTCTTCAAAAATAAAATAAAAACAAACTTTATTTATTACTAGTATTAAATAATAAACCTTTTATTTTGTACACACAACCACACGAGGGTGGTGGTGCATTTAATTGGAAATACACACAAAAGGGGATGAATATACTATTGTATAATATTTCAAATAATAAACATACTATTCCCCTTTAGAAAAATATATTCGAGTATTGAATTATATATATATATATATATATATATATATATATATATATATTTTTTTGTATTTTATAAAATCTGATGTAATTCAAATGCACTTTATTGTAAGATCCGAATAATAGTCTTTAGATTGTATTAACTATAGTCACGACGATATCAATGCACATAACACACTGAGGTAAGAAAACGAAATCAGTTGGTTATTCTCGTTTTTCTGTAAAACACTTGTCCGAAAGGATCACGAGCCATTGGCCTCTCTGCTATAAATGCCGGTTCCATCCCACGTAATCATCAAACATACTACACAAACACAGACACACACACATGTATATACTTCCAGAGAAAATAGGTGGGATCAGTGGGGGGATGAGGTTGGGGTGGTGGTGGGGAGAAAACCATGTGTACATTCATATATATATATATATATATATACACAAATGAAACGTGGTATGACGTTCGTTGAGTCAAAGAGAAGGAAGAAAATGTGGAGACGTGCGAGTTTGCGCGTCCGTTAAAATCAGAAGCATCAACTTTCGAATAAGAATAAGAATGAATGCGATCATCTCGTTTAAATATATATTTATTTTTAGGATAAATATATATTGATATATTTAAGTTTTGTATGGCTTTTTTTTTTGGTTTTATTTTGTTGCAGGAATTATAACATCGTTTAATATTCATAATCATCTCTACCCTACATTTCACGCATACCTAATCATTTAAAAAAATATATATATATATATACTAGGGGTGCTGTCCGATACACACGTCTTTAAGTCAATGAATTACCTTATACCACCATCTGTTAAAAACTTATCGAACTAACAGAGATAATCATGACTCTTTGTTCATAAACAAATAATATTGGATTATAAATTGAGATATAAACTATCCTATCCTTCAAGTTGGAAAAAACTGCACAGAGTGTGCAAAATTTGATTAAAATCGGTTCAGTAGTTTAGGAGTACATTGCGGACAAACAACGTGACACGTAATTTATATATATATTAAGAAGATCTATATAAAATGAGATTGTTTTAGTCAATTATATAATTAATATATTTTGTTTTTCCTTTTTTTGTTTTTGTTTAGAAATGAATAATTTAACATTTTATGCATTTTCATGAAGTTTTTGTTTTGTTTTGTTAAAAATTACAAGAATGCTATTAGTGTTAATCACTTTTCATTTTAATTACTTGAACGTTTATAATAATTTATGAAAATCAATTTAATCATTTAAAATGAATTTAAATTCACTTTAATCACTACCAGTGTAAATTACAATTAGTAATCATTTGATATCCAACAAACATGGTGTAATATAAATTTGTATAATATTAGATATACCACCATTTTTTCAGTATACCTATTTCTACTACACTAGTCAAAATGACTGTTGTATACAAAAAATGCTTTTCGAGCTTTGCTTCCAGTCTTTAATTACTCTTAAAAAATAATCAAAAATGTTTAACAATAATAATTTTAATAGGTAAATGAATTTATAGATATTTTTCAATTATTTACAGAAATCAAATGTTACATGAAGTAAAAATTTGAATTTAAAATGGCCTAACCAGTCAAAATGGTCTGGTATGGTATATCTAATGTTAATAATTAAAAACAACAGAAATTAGAAAAAAACAAATGTTTGTATTTTATAGCATACTTTAGATATATATATATATATTATAATGATCGATTTACAAGATATGGTTATTTGTAAATAGTCGACATATAATGATGATATTAGTTACGTTAAATTTTCATTGTGAATATAAAAGACATGATTATTGTCTCTTGGCATGTTATAATTAAATTCAAATCGTAATAATTTTGTGAAGGAAAATAAATAATTGAATTATATACAATAAAAATAATATACGAAGAAGAACAATATGGAGTCGATTAATGAAAATAAACTTGATGAGATTTACGCGTGGTTAGATCAAATAACATTTTCAAGACCAAAGAAAAATATATCAAGAGATTTTTCTGATGGAGGTATATATATTGTAAAAAAAGATATTTTTATTTTTTTTTTTTTTTTTACAGATATTTTGTTTGTATTTTTTCAATTTTGTAGTATTTATGGCTGAATTATTGAAACGATATTATCCAAAATACGTTGACATACACAATTATGTACCTGGTAATAGTATAGCAAAGAAAATTGATAATTGGAATATATTAAATAGAAAAATTCTGTCTAAAATTGATATGAAACTTGGAAAGGATGTAATCAATCAATTAGCTAATTCACAATCAGGTATTATTGAAAAAGTTTTGATAGATTTGCGTGGGAAAATTTTAAAAGATTGTAACAACGATCAAGATTCTTTATATCTTGATTATGAAGAAAATGGAAGAGTTGGTAAATAACAATTGAAACGCATATACATTAATCAAATAATGAATTGATTTAAATAGTAATCTTAATAAATGTATTAATGTTAATTATATTATATTAAAGTTGACGTTAAACCTATTTTAAATCCTGAAGAAGTTGCTAATAGAACAGTACCACGACATATCTTCATACGACTCAAGCAAGAATTGCAAGAAAGGAATGAAACTATTAACACACTTCATCAAAAAATTTCACATTTGGAAAGTTTGATCAAATTGAAAGATCAAAGAATAGTGGATCTTACTACACAAGTTAAAAGACCAATGACAGATGTATCAACTTCTCGTATTAATGTTCTTCCAAATTATGAAATTAATAAAGTACGAATGAATTCTTAAAACGTTCTTTTTTTTTTTTAGAAAAAATCAAAAGAAATTATAGTTAATATTATATTTTTAAATGTAATTATATAATTTATCCTCTTCATACATGTTTTTTTTTTTTTCATTTCTATATTAACATATCAAAGTATTAACGTATTAATACAACAGTACTTGTTTGAAAAGTTTCTTTGAGAAAAAGAAACCTTTTTGTTTTTTCTTCTTCTTCTTCTTCTTCTTTCCTCTTAATACTCTTCCATATTCTTTCGTTCTTCTTGTATATTAATTTTCAAATGTACTTTACCCGATATATATATATGTATGTTTTACATGGGTGCTCTCATGCTAGGCGGTGATACCAAAATAACACCATCACCACGAATGAATAACATTGATATATTCCTTTTGGTAGTACGATAAACTTCCTCATATGTTTCTTCATCAATTTCTACAGTTGTCACAGTTTCTTCAGCTTCACCTAACACCATATTCAAATGTTGATCATAAGCCTAAAATAAGAAAATATTAAACATATATTATACTCCATTATTTAATTAGAAATTGTAAAGGCACATTGACAAAACTTACATGTAAACGTCCACGTAATTCTCTTTCGTTTCTCATTTTAACATAAATTCGTTCATCCAAACTCAATCTTATTAAATCCAATGGTTCTTTAACATTTATTGCAGGAACCTAATCATCAAATCAAATAAACAAACAAATATAAATGTTATATGCAACGTTGAATGAATTTTGAGGTTAACTTAGATAGGTTAACGAACGAAAATATTACCTGTTCTGTTTCATCAGCCATAATATAATTATTATTGAAATAATTAATAAATTATAGTTAATTATATTTATGAATTAATAGTTTAGTCTTGATTTAATATTATTAAACAAAATACACAAATGCCTGTATTTTATTCAACTCATCGACTTATCTCGAAGACAGTAATCGAAATCGTATCGTCAAAGCGTTTGGCGGGAAAATAACCAAAATTCAAATTAGTACCGAGAACATATTGAACAATAACTTAATCTTTTTAATTTGAAAACATTTTTATAACACATTATATTCAACAAAATAAGTAATACAATGTAGAAAGATAAACATTGTTTAGTCTTAATTTAATATTATTAAATAAAATGCACAAATGTCTGTATTTTATTCAACTCATCGACTTATCTCGAAGACAGTAATCGAAATCGTATCGTCAAAGCGTTAGGCGGGAAAATAACCAAAATTCAAATTAGTACCGTGAACATATTGAACAATAACTTAATCTTTTTAATTTGAAAATATTTTTATAACACATTATATACTGATCTTTAACAAAATAAGTAATACAATGTAGAATGATAAACATTGTACGAATTTTTACATTTTATTTATATCAAATAAATAAATAATATTAATTGATCAATATTATTTCATATTACAAACCACGTGAATATACATAACTAGTTTATTAATAACAAATTTTGAAAAAAAAACTGATTATAAATCAAAGAATCATCGATATTTTAATAAATAATATTAAAATAATTCATTCTTTCAATGAAAATAAATAAATTTCATTCAAGTGCCTTGTGATAGACTACACTTCATACTTGCATGTATAAAAATGATTATTTGCAAAACGTGGGTAAAAAAATGATTCAATTCCACGAATGTTTAGGTAATAGTACAATATTAGATACAAACTTGATTAGTTAGTTTTTCTACATAATTTGTACGAAGAATTGAAATAAATATTTCTTTAAAAGATTATTACATATTTATAAGCAAATTATTTACATGTATTTCAATGTACGTATATATTTAATAATATTACAAAGAATGAAAATTGATTAATTATACTTGTCTATATATATATATACAGTAATTAAATAAAAAGAGAACAAATATTTTATCATGATCATTATCAAAAATCAAAATGAAACTGTATAATTTCAATATTGTGTATTAAAATAATGATTCAATGTTATCAAAGGTCGGGGTATAGAACTATTTGTAGTTGTTGAAACAAACTTGAAATGAATAAGTATTTCTTCCTCTCTTTCCTCTCTCTCTCTCTCACACACCCTTCCCTTCTCTATTTCTTTCTCTTTCTGTCTGGAAATGTTTCTTATTTTTCTTTTTTTTTTAAGTACGCCGCCGTTTGTAAGACGTAAATAACGTTGAAATAAATCAGCACATTAATTCAATGCTCGTTCGCTCAATCCAACCAACCAACCAACCAACGATCATCGTTTAAGCAATTTTATAAATTCATCTGTAAATCCTGTTTAACAATAAGCTACAAAATACATCCTTCGTAGAATCATACTTTTATGCTATATATATATATGTAAATCATATGTCCATAAGTAGTAGTAGTAGTTACACGTATGCATCATAGGTGTACAATTGCACCGCTCGTACACTCCTCAAAGAATCGTTTCCATAAATATATAAATACTAAAATGAAGAAAAAAAAACACGAAGAAAAAAATATACATACATATATATATAAGTAACCAATAAAATAAGTAAGTAAGTAAGTAAGTAAAGTCTGATGATGAGGAGCGGCAGTGGTATCCCATTGTCGTTGCGTCAGCGAACCCAAGCAAAGAGATGTTTGGTGATTGGCCAATTAGGAATAGTGGGAAATCCCCGTTGATATACCTGCTGTTCTTCCGTCTGCTATGTTGAATGTGTTGTGTTATGTTGTGTTAGGTTGTATTGCGCGCTAGTATGAATGGCGCACGCATGGCACTACCATACACACATACATACATACATACATACAGTGACATACACATATATATATATATATATATGTACAATGACGTCCTAAACGTTTCACGCGCGTCATCATCGGAACCTCAAGATTTTTACCCTGAAGGAACGTAGACTATCGTTCAGCAATTAGTAACGCGCGAAACGCCATTCACATAACACGTTTATAGTTCCACGTTTATATATACATATATATATATATATATGTATGTTCGAAGTTTTTCCTGTGTGCACAATTTAAATTTGTGAAACCATTTGTTTGTTTGTTTTTGTTTTCAACGTTAATTAGCCATTAACAGTTTATTTTTATTTTTTCTAAATTCTTTTTTAATTGTTCTTTTGATTTCTTATTGCTAATAATACTTTTAACAATTTGTTTATTATCGATATCTTTTTTTTTTGTTGTGGTTGTAATATTCGTACGTTCTAAAGAGATTTTTCTTTGTTATTTAATAAAAAAGGGAAACTCCATTATTTCTTTCACTTTATTAACTGAATATATCAAATTCTATGTATATACATTCGCAATATTTATGTTAATTAACAGTTAACGATTTATTTTCTTGCGATATCTGTATTAGTTTGAATAATTGTGCGTGGCGCGAAACATTACGTACGATTGTATGCATGATAACACAACACTTAAATAATATACGTACGCGCGCGCGCACGTATTATAGATACATACATACATACATACACTTGGTTGCATTATTCGTTTCAATTTTTAAGTAAAACCGTCTACAACAAACTTATTTATTTCGAAAAAAGAAAAAAAAGACATGAATTCGTTTGACAATTATGATAGGACAAATCTTTCGGAGGTCAGTACAACAACTAAATAAATGTTTTTTGTTTTTTTTTTTTTTAAATAAATAAATAAAAATAAGAAAATAAAATATGCATATTATTTGATGAAGTATTTTGTTCATTTTTATACAGGTTTGTTCATCGGTGATCAACTTGAATGATGAAAATGAAAATAACGATCATTTTTTGTGGAACATGGATACACCTGTTGTTAATAAAAAAGATGTTACACACACAATGTATAATTCGTACGAACCTAAAAGGAAAAAATGTTCACTCGGTAAATTATTTTTGAAAATATAATTATCAATAAATTTTTACGTAATTGTAATTGAACACAAATATTTCGTTACTTTTCTTCCTCTTCTTCTTCTTCTTGTATTGTATTGTATTGTATTGTATTGTATTGTGATATTATTTTTGTATATTACAAATAAAGGTGAAATTGAGTACATCGATGGTACTGATTGGTGTAGAAAACCAATGAAAACTTGGTGCAAACAGGAAACGATAAGTTGGTTAATGTCAGCCGCATCTTCCATAGGATTACCATACAGATCTATACAACAAAGTCTTGCAGTTTCCGGGGAAGAACTTGCAGCCATGACACGCAATGATTTCTTATTTCACGATCCAATTTATGGTGATAAATTGTATTGCCATTTACATTCTCAACGAGTTTCTAATTCACGTATGTTTACAAACCCATTTACAATTAATTATTACACCACTATCCTTATATTTTAATATGATTTATATTAACAATTAGAAGTATAATCATTATTTTCTTTTTTTTTTTTATTTAATATTAGGATTAGATTAATTATACAATTATTAAAAAAAGAAAAAAGATAATTGTGTGTTTAGTGTAATTTTTTTTCTTTTTTTTTTTTTTTTGGATTATATTTTTATTTTATTTTTTAGTTCCACCATTTGAGGCTATACACTCACATTCCGAGGACGATATGGCACAAATGTCGTCCAGTGGTATATCCGGTAAATGATAATTCATTATTATTATTATTATTATTATTATTAGTATTATTATTATTATTATTATCGTATAAATCTGTACGAGAATACGTTTCTTTATTCCCCTTCTTCTTAAGTTAACTTTACTTTAATGAATCACGATATTTTTTTATTTTTTTTATTTTCTAGATGCGGAATCAGATAATTGTATGAAAATCACAACTAAACGGCCACCGGGTAGACCGAAATTATTAAAAACGAAGAAAAATGGTACGTTCTCTTTCCTCATTGTATATAATTGTTATTTTTTTTTCTTTTTTATTAATATATATTAATATTTATATATTAATAATAATAATAGTATGATATATATTATTGTGTTATTATAATCATGCAAATATAAAGTGCAAATATAATGTGCAAATAATTTATATTAAAATGCTATAAAGATAATAATATATATTATTATATTATTATTATAACATATTAATAATAATAATATATTAATATATATTATAATAATAAATATATAAATATATAAAATAATATACTATTATAATATATTAATAATAATATATTAATATATATATATATATAATATATTATAATATATAGAATATAATATACATCATAATTATATATTATATTAATATTATAATAATATATTAATATTGTTAATATAATATAATATAATATATAATTATAATTATATATTATATATTATATTAATCTTATAATAATTGTATTTTATTTTTCTTTTTTTATTCTATATAATATTAAATTATACATTATGATATATATTATATTAATATATTATAATAATATAATATTATTAATAATAATATATTTTTTACTATGTTATAATAATATATTATTTTATATATTTATTTATATATTATTATATTATTATTTAATATATTAATAATAATATATTAATATATTATTATTTATATATTTATAATAATAATAGTATAATATATATTATTGTGTTATTACAATCATGCAAATATAAAGTGCAAATATAATGTGCAAATAATTTATATAAAAATGCTAAATATATATTATTATATATTATTATTAATATATTATTATTATAACATATTAATAATAATATATAATAATATATTATAATAATAAATATATAAATATATAAAATATATTAATAAATTAATAATAATATATTAATATTGTTATTATAATATAATATATATTATATATATATAATTATAATTGTATATTATATATATTAATATTATAATAATATAAAATGCTAAATATATAATAATATATATTATTATATTATTATTATAACATATTAATAATAATATATAATAATATATTAAAATAATAAATATATAAATATATAAAATAATATATTATTATAAAATATATTAATAAGTTAATAATAATATATTAATATTGTTATTATAATATAATATATATTATATATATATATATATAATTATAATTGTATATTATATATATTAATATTATATATTATAATATATATATATATATATTAGAATATATATTATATTAATATTATAATAATATAAAATGCTAAATATATAATAATATATATTATTATATTATTATTATAACATATTAATAATAATATATAATAATATATTAAAATAATAAATATATAAATATATAAAATAATATATTATTATAAAATATATTAATAAATTAATAATAATATATTATCAATAATAATATATTTTTTAATATGTTATAATAATATATTATTTTCTATGTTAATATATTTATTGATGACATGATATGACATTGATATATTGATATATCAGACATATGAGATATGATATAATATTATAATATATATTTTATTAATATAATAAATGTAAATATTATTAATAATAATATATAATAATATATTATATTATTTATATTAACATTTATTAATATGATATATTATTACTACTATTATGACAAATAAAATGATTTGTTTTGTTTTTTTTTTGTTTCTTTTTACTTTTTTACATGTTAGTCACAGGCCAAGGTAAACTATGGGAATTTATTAGAGATTTATTGCGAAATCGTGAAACTTGTCCAAGTTTAATTTGTTGGGAGGATTATTCCCAAGCCAAATTTCGATTCGTTAAAAGTGACGAAGTAGCCAAACGTTGGGGCTCAAGAAAAGGAAATACAAAAATGACCTATGAAAAACTTAGCCGTGCCATGAGGTTTTTATTATTTCATTTTCTTATTTCAATTTTTCTTTTTGGCTTTTTCCTTTACACTTTACATGCTTTTCTTTTCTTTTTTTTTTTTTTTTGTTATTTGTTTTTAATGCGAAAAAGAAATGAAAAAAATGTCTCGTTTTAAATCATAAAAATTCAACTTTATGGTTTTTTTGTTTTTTTTTTTTCAGATACTATTATAAAAGTAAAATATTTCAACCAGTGCTTGGTAGAAGATTGGTTTATCAGTTTGGTCCTAATGCGAAAGGTTGGCAGACTGACAATCCTAATTTCCGATATTGATATTATTATTATTATTATTATTATTAATAATAATATTATTATTATTATTATACATAAATACAAAATTAATTTTAATTTATTAATAGTTATGTTTAAGAACGAATGTGTATTAAGTGATTTTATGCTGAATTATTGTAATTTAGACAACAACAACAACAACAAAAACAAAATGAAATTTCATATTTTTACAGAGAGATTGTAAATATCATCGATTATTATTAATATTTAATATACTTATATAAGGCAAAAGTCAACCCTTTTGTCCTATAATAAGTCAGACACGTCAAATTTTAACTAAAAACAATAAAAACCTGTGTTTGACTACACATATTTCAATTGTTCTCGATATTTTCTTAATTATATAATAATTAAATAATTAAATTTAAATAATTTAAATAATTATTTTAATAATTAAGAATATTTAAATAATTTAATTATGTATAATTATTTGTCAAATTGCACACACAAGTTTGAGTTGATAATTTTTTAAAAAAGAATTCATCAAATGTTAATGTAAAAATGAAAAATCTAATATTAATAATAATAATAATTCTTAAGTTTATTGTCATTGGAATAATTGAAAATTAGCAAATAGGACAAAGGGTTGATAAACTATATAAATAATAATTGTAAGATAATTTTCGAGATTAAAATCGAAATGGAGACAGACAGACAGACAGAAAGAAAGAAAGAAAGTAAGAAAGAAAGAAAGAAAATCTTGAGAGTAAATGATATAAATAAAGTAAGTACTTATATTGTATTGCATTTTGTCAACAAATAATAATTTGTTTGTTTGTTTGTTTGTTTTTTTTTTTTTTACATATAATTTTTCTCTTACGTTTTATATTATATTATTCGTATAATAATTATTTCTTAATTTGAAAAAAAGAAAAAAAAAAAATTCGTTGATATATAGTCAGTCTTTCTTTGATGTTTTTTTTTTGTCATTTTTTTTTTTTTATTATTATTATTATTATTATTATATAATTTATTATATACGTTTTCTGAGTCTTACCCGTAATATAATATATGCTATTGTATCTAGGATAATGTACAAAACGATCAATACGATCATGCAAAACCAATAATCTATTTGTTTCATGCCAACGGCTATCAACAGTTGTTTGGGCATGGCCAAATGACAATATACATCGGAACAATGCATTTTTGGTCTATCGTATCTGAAATTAAATAAGGTAGATTGTAATTTTTGTATCTCGTTTATTCCCTAGTAGCAGAAGACTATTGAAAAAATATTCAATAGATGTGTATTTAATATTAAAAAGAGATTCAATGTCTCACACATGTATTCAACATTATTTTTCAATATTTTCTGCTACTAGGATTGATTTTATATTATATTATAATGTAATATATATTATAATAATATATAATGCATATTATATTTATATTTATATATATAATATTAGGTCGAGAGTCATAAGTAACTTCCGATGCGGCTATGTAGAATCTATTTTTCGTATTTACCTACTATAAGTCACCGAAACAAACGAATTTTCGATATCACTGTATAGATGAGGATTCAGTTTAGTCTTCTGTTAACTTTTTTATGCAGTCAATGTTACATTTAACCGTTTTTCTTAATCACTGAAATGGATGGTAAAGATCACACGTGTTAGAAGTGAAATCTTCAATAAAATTAAGTTTCGAGAGAATGAGACGAATACAAAATAAAAATATCTGATGTAGGATAATTGTATTCTCTTCTTATTTAGTATCGCGGCCGTTTCATCGCCTTCCACCGCTCCGTTACATAGCCGCCTACCGCTCCGTTGCATTGTTTCAAATCACACCCATTCTAAAGAAGTTTTCACTTCCAAAAGTGCATATTCAACATGTAACGCTTTAGGAATTGAAACAAAGCAATAGCACTAAGGTGGCAACTGAAAAAATATACAGCTTATACAGTGCAGGACTGAATAACTGATAGGGCAGTCAGAAATTGGTTTGGAAAATTCCGTTCTGGAGATACGATCTTAAAAGATGAACCCGAGTGCAGGGGATGTATTTCCGACTTTGATGAACCTTTTAAAGGTAATATTGAGAGCAAAATCCAATAGATACGTTAAACAATTGCAAAGAGTGCAAAAAAACAAAAACTCCATGAAAGGTGTGTTGCACTTACCAGTCGCAGAAACGCCATTCTTTGTCTCATTAAAAATGGAAGTTATTTATGACTCGATCTAATATATAATGTGTATATTATATTATATTATAATATAATATAAATAGTATTATATAAATTATATTAGAATTTATTTCAATTATTGATTCTGTATTATGTTACAATATAATATAATATACAGTCAATTAATTAATCCTTTGCACTACACTTTTACATCCGCCATTTTTCCTTCTATCAAAATTGATAAAGATAACCTTTACTTTTTATTTGTAGTAAATTTCAAATAAAATATTTATTAAGAATATTTAAAAACTACTGTATAACCAAAATAAAATATTATTTGTAGTGTGCAAAGGGTTAAATATATTAATCTTAACTGTATATATGTAAGATTATATAATAATATATAATAAAATATAAATTACAAATATATTATAATTATTATATTGTAATATAATATAATTATAATATAAATATAACGTATATTAATATAATATATATATATATATATATATATATTATATTATAATATACAGTCAATTGAAACTAACCTTTTGCACTACCCTTTGCCGACATTTTACTTTTTACCAAAACTGATTAAAATAACACTTTTACTTTTTAATTAAAAAAAAAGAAAAAGTAAATTTCCAATAAAATATTTATTAAAAAAAGTTTAGAATTATTAAATAACAAATTTACAATGAAAATATTATTCATAGTGCAAAAGATTAAATATATTAATCTTAATTGTACATATGTAAGATTATATATATATAAATATATTAATAGAGAAAAATATAAATTTTACCCATAAATCGTAATCATTGTTCCTTCGAAACCATATTTTAGGAAAGACATGTGAAACAACCAATGCAAATATGGATGTGCATCATTAAGGTGTACAAAAAATCCGCTAAATATTGTAAATGGTAAAATTATAAGCGGTCCAAAGATCACACCGTTCTACAAAGTTGAC
Source organism: Polistes dominula (assembly GCF_049000335.1). NCBI lineage: Eukaryota > Metazoa > Arthropoda > Insecta > Hymenoptera > Vespidae > Polistes > Polistes dominula. The sequence continues at coordinate 1,438,305 of NW_028301003.1, read as the reverse complement.
AACTTAACATTGATTATGGCAATCGGTGCTAATTGAATATTATTATTATACATTATAAACAATTGAATGTGAACAAACCTGTACTGTTAATCCAACGCCAACGATAAAACCGATAGCTTGTGCTACCAAAGTAACGACGAAACACATAAGTACGTAAAGTATTAATCTTTTAGCTTCGAATATTTGATTACTCATGAAATAAACTATTAACGTGTATATACACGTTGCCGTTAATTGTACCGGAAAATCGGCAAATTTGTTTGCAAGATAAAATGATCGTAGCTTGTACCAACGATTAAAATGTTCTCGCATTAATATTGGCAATTCCAAAGGTACTAAAAAAAAGAAACAAAGTAAATACGTAAGATAAAGTTAACAAAAATATGATTATTAATATTAATCTTACGTTAATTAACCCTTTGCCCTTATATAACCCTTATATCAACTATCCTATCTTTCAAGTTGAATGAAATTGCACACAGTGTGCAAAATTTGATTAAAATCAGTTCAGTAGTTTAGGAATCCATTACGAACAAACAACGTGACACTTAATTTATATATATTAAAAAGAAGAAGAAGAAGAAGATATTAAATATACAAAATGTATTGCAACCATTGTACTACTTTGTTACTTTTATTATCAAAATTATCTATAATTTTTAGTTGAAGTAAATTTCAAATAAAACATTTTAAAAATAATTAACAAAATTCAAAAAATTGTTCCTAATGCAAAGGGTTAAATATATAAAAGGGTATTGGGATCTCTGGCAGGGGGGTGAACGTGGCTTATCAATTCGACCTATCAACTCTAATTTTGAATTTAGCCACTAGATAGCGTATTCAAGTGCTAGAGGATCCCACCACGTGGCGTAGCAAAATTCGACCTATTTACTCTAATTTTGAATTTAGCCACCAGATAGCAAGTGCTAGAGATCCCAATATGTTAATAATAAAGGTAAGGTTACTTACAAGTAATTAACGTAGAACTGAATGCACTAAACATTAAAAACATTAGATTAAAAAAAAGTAAATTAAAATTATCTAAAACGTAAGTGGCGTCTTGGCCAATTCTAAAAAATATTGCACCAACGATCAATGCGATTAAAAGATGCATCGATATCCGTGTGAGCGTCAATATCTGTTAACAGATTTAAAAAAAAAAAAAAACAAAGAGAAAAAAACATTAATTATTGTTGTGACTATAATCTTGAGTAAACAAAATGAGAAGAAGAGAAAAAAGAAATAAATAGAAAATAACAAAACAAAATGTACAATTGTTTTGATTACCTTGTCGCGTGATAATTTAATAGCGTTTCTTCTAAGAAGAACGTGAAATTGTTTCCAAAATCCAGTAGCATAATAAGTCGTATGTTTGTATTCTACTTCAAAGGATGGCACACGTATATTAGTCTGTTGTAAAATTTTGGAAGAAGCAGACATATGGGTTACGATGATTTCTTCAGTTTTACCCAAACTTAATACCATCGATGATCTCCAAGTATTACTTTTTCCATTATCAACAGATTCTACTAATCTCGATAGATGATCACCATAATCACCGTTACATATCTCTATTACTGAAAACAAAATCAAAATATTCATTAATTATTGATTAAAATATATATTTTATACATGTTGTTTGATTATCAATTATGCGAGTTATTATGTTAATTTGATATTTTAATAATATTATTTATTATATATATATATATATATATTGTGTAATAATATTAATGTAATTAAGTTCAATTAATTTTGTAACATTAGAATTTTAAAAAAGTATGATGGCGGTCAACGTGTCAAGGTTGAATCAAAAGTTCGTGTATTTATTGTGTTGAAACTTTAGTTTTGATATTTATATATATATTATTGAACTAACAGAGATAATCATGGACTCTCTTTGTTAATAAACAAATAATTCACGATTAATAAAATAATATTGCGATTATAAATTGAGATATAAACTATCCTATCTTTCAAGTTGGATGAAACTGCATACAGTGTGCAAAATTTGATTAATATCGGTTCAGTAGTTTAGGAGTACATTGCGAACAAACAACGTGACACGTAATTTATATGTATTAAAATAATATAAACTATCCTATGTTTCAAGTTGGATGAAACTGCACAGAGTGTGCAAAATTTGATTAAAATCGGTTCAGTAGTTTAGGAGTACATTGCGGACAAACAACGTGACGTAAATTTTGTACTTTTGGAAATATATATTTAAAAATACACGAATTTTTGATTAACCCTAACTGTTGTTATTATTATTATTATTATTATTATACTTACTAAAATCTGTAGGATTATAATGTGTAGGACAACGTAGACCAAGACTACTTAAATATGGCACCAAATTATGTGATCCACCTGTATAAACGCAATAACCTTCAGCAACAACGTAAAGATGATCAATCATATCAACTAAAGATGCACTAGGTTGATGTATTGTACAAATTATTGTTCGTCCTTCTAATGCTAATTGTTTTAAAAATCTGATACATTGTTTCGATGTGACACTGTCCAATCCGCTAAAGTGAAAACAAAGAAAAGAAAAATAATAGTGAATGAGAATTAATATAACAAAATAAATAATAATAATAATAACAATAATAATAGATAAAAAGTTGTATAGGATTTTGGTTTTTTTTTTTAAATGATTGTACAAAATTTGATTTTAATCACTTTTACGTGTGTTAAAATTAATTAAATAAATATTTATTAAACATACCTCGTAGGCTCGTCTAAGAATATTATTGGTGGATTGTTAATTAATTCTAATGCAATGGCCAATCTTTTTTTTTGTCCACCGCTTAGGGCACCGATAAGGGTAAATCGTGATTCTGTCAATCCCATCACAGATAAAATTTCTTCGATCTGTTGATAAATATAATAAAAAAAAAAAAAACATTATCTTTAATAATAATAATTAAATATATATTATAGTGGGTGAACCAAAAGTTCGTATAATTTTCATCAAATGTTCTTTATATTGAAATCAAATAATCGTTTGTTTTATTTTATTGTTCTTGTTGCAAAATTTTCTTTGAAAATATTAATTTAAACAAAAAAAAATTACATAAAATTGTAGTTCAACCTAATAATAATTGGTATATGTAATTTAATTTGGAAATATTAATCTACAAAAAAATAATACATAAATTTTGTTAAATTTACTTTTGGAAATATTAATTTAAAAAAACAAAAATTACATAAACTTTTTGGTTCAAGTTAATAATAATTAGTATATGTAATTTAATTTGGTAATATTAATTTAAACAAAACAAATTACAGAAATTTGTAGTTCAACCTAATAATAATTGGTATATGTAATTTAATTTGGAAATATTAATTTACAAAAAAATGATACATAAACTTTGTTAAATTTACTTTTGGAAATATTAATTTAAAAAACAAAATTACATAAAATTGTAGTTCAACCTAATAATAATTAGTATATGTAATTTAATTTGGTAATATTAATTTAAACAAAACAAATTACAGAAATTTGTAGTTCAACCTAATAATAATTGGTATATGTAATTTAATTTGGAAATATTAATTGAACAAAAAAATATAATACATAAATTTGTAGTTCAACCTAATAATAATTATTGTAAAGTTTACTTTGGAAATATTAATTTAAACAAGAAAATTACATGAATTTGTAGTTCAACCTAATAATAATTAGTATATGTAATTTAATTTGGTAATATTAATTTAACAAAAAAAAATAATACATAAATTTGTAGTTCAACCTAATAATAATTATTGTAAAGTTTACTTTGGAAATATTAATTTAAAAAAAAAAAATTACATAAACTTTTTGGTTCAAGTTAATAATAATTAGTATATGTAGTTTAATTTGGAAATATTAATTTGACAAAAAATAGTACATAAATTTGTAGTTCAACCTAATAATAATTGATATATGTAATTTAATTTGGAAATATTAATTTAACAAAAAATAATACATAAACTTTGTTAAATTTACTTTTGGAAATATTAATTTAAAAAAAAACAAAAATTACATAAAATTGTAGTTCAACCTAATAATAATTGATATATGTAATGTACTTTGCTAATATTAATTTAAAGAAAAAAAAAAGATTACATAAACTTTTTGGTTCAAATTCATAATAATTGTTACATATATACATGTTTATTTTTAATTTGTTATTGTTATTGTTCTAGTTCTTGTTCTTCCAACAAATAATTACATATCTTTTTTTCTTCTTCTTTTTCTTATTGCTATTATTATAATACTATTTTTCTATCAAAATCACAGCTTTAGTTGGATTTTCTTGTATCATTGTATAAACAATTCAACTTATTCCAATGAAGTAAAGAATTATTTGAACAATATTTGTAATCTGCATTATAATTGTTTTTGAATATTAATGAAATATATATTAGATTTACACAAATGATTCAATTTTCTAGAAAAAAAAAAAAAAAAGAAAACAATATCTTAGAAAAGTTTTACAAAACACCAAACCTACAGCTGAGATTTATCATTATTATTATTATTATTATTATTATTATTGATAATTGCATTGTTTAAATAAAATTTGTGATAGACCTATACCCTGCGCAATCTTTCACGTGGCTTCAAAGTAAGTTTGAGATCAGCTGCTACTAGCATAGCTTCTTCCACTGTGAAAAGTGGTTGCATATTGTCGTCTTGCATAATGTATGCAGATGAACGTCTAAATTCAACGAGGTTCCTTTCAATGCCATTCACCGTAACGTTTCCATCGAAGGACGACGTGCTACAAAAAAAAAAAAAAAACAAACAAGAAAAAAATCAAACAAAAAGAACAAAAGTTATTTTTAGAAAACAAGGTCAAAGTAAAAAGGTGTCGCAAGTTTAAACAATACGAATTATTTATCAAATATTATTCATTATTATATTGTTCTATCTTTTTTACTATTATTATTATTATTATTGTTGTTGTTGTTGTTGTTGTTATTATTATATATATAAAGCTCGATGATGAATAAAATTATGACGCAATTTAAATTCTATTCATCTCATCATTTTCATCATTATCATCATCATCATCAACATCACATGCTAGAATACAAATATCTACTTTATATATATATATCTATATATATGAGAAAAAAAAGAGAGAGAAACAAAGAAGTAGAAAAATAGAGAGAAAGAGAGAGAGAAGAAAAGAAAAGAAAAAAAAAAAAAAGAGAAAAAAAGGAGCTACCTTGATAACTTTTCATTGTTTTGTGCATATCTCTGAGTTTCGTTAGAGTAATTAAAAAAAAAAAAAACACTTGCACTTATGAAAATTATGTTTGTGTTTTTCTCTATGGCATTTATTTATTTAATTATTTTTTGTTTGTTTGTTTGTTTGTTTTTCTTCTATTTCTTTTCTTTTTTTTCTGTTTTTTTTTTTTTTGTAAATTACTGACATAAAACCTGCCAGGATATCCATAAGCGTTGTTTTTCCAGCACCCGATGGTCCCATAATGGCGGTGAGTTCACCCGGTCTGAAATCTCCACTAATGTTCCTTAATATGGTCTTCCTTTCTGTAACAACGTGAAAAGAAAAAAGAACAAGGAAAAACAAACCATTTGAAAAAAAAAAAAAAACAAAAGAAAAAAAAACAATAAAAAGAAAAGTAGACATCTTTTTTCTGTTTTTTTTTTTTTTTTTTTTTTTTTAAATTAAAACAACATGACATATATATATATATATATATATATATATATATTTTTTTTTTTTTGTTCTTTTTATTCTCATTCACTCACTCACTCACTCAAACTCACACATACACACACACACACACAACTATTTCATCTTATTAATAAAAATTCATTGCGTTATGTCAATCGTAAATCCTTGACGCATGTAAATGCGTAAGTGTGAGTGTGAGTGTGTGCGTGTGTGCATATGTTACCATATAAAATCACATAACTAAACAATGTCAAGTTTGACATAAGGTCACTTAGAACGTTTATATGTGTGTCTGAAATATTAATGTGTGTTCAAATAAATATCTCAATAATTCAATCTTTCATCAATGCATTTCATATATGTTGACAAACATATATTAATTTATAATTATTATAAATAATTATTGTATATGTGTCTGAAATATTAATGTGTTAAAATAAATATCTAAATAATTCGAACTTTCATCAATGTATTTCATATATGTTGACAAACATATGTTCATTTATAATCATTATAAAATATATTTATAAATTATACTTGTTAATTTTCAAAAAAAAAATGATTATATACATGTATTAATTATACATGTTTATTTTGACATTCTTCAACTTCTTATATATATATATCAAGTTATGAAATATGTTTTGATAATACATACTTAAAAATTCATGATTTAATAATTAATAATTAATGTGAATAAATTTATCGGTGTGATATATATACATATATATGTATATATATATATATATATATATATATAGGGTGATGATATTTAGAATTAAAATGCTGCATTGAATTAATTCAAATTTAAATGTTTTATTCTTGTAATTGTTTTTCTTACTAATAGGAAAAAAAAAACAAACAAACAAAGATAATAAAAAACCAAAAGATTAATTGTTAGGTTAGTTTTTTTCTTGTTATACTTTATTTCTATTAAAAATGAACGAACTTTTGATTACAAAAATATCTACTGTAATCTTTTGTATACATATGTCTGTACAAATGTCTGTATAAATTTTGATTAGAAAAATATGTACTGTAATCTTTTGATTACATATATCTGTAGAAATGTCTGTACAAATGTCTGTATAAATTTGAATTACAACAAAGTAATACTGTAATCAATCTTATTATTACAAAATATTATTAAAAATATTTAAAAATATCTATATATAGGGTGATGATATTTAGAATTGAAACGTTGCATTTATATTAATTTAAATTTAAATGTTTTTGTTTTTCTTACTGATAGGAAACAAAAAAAAAAACAAACAAACAAAGATAATAATAATAAAAAAAGAATATTAATTTTTAGGTTAGTTTTTTCTTTTTATACATCATTTCCATTAAAAATGAACGAACTTTTGATTACAAAAATATCTACTGTAATCTTTTGACTACAAATATCTGTATAAATGTCTGTATAAATGTCTGTATAAATGTCTGTATAAATGTCTGTATAAATTTGGATTACAACAATGTAATACTGTAATCAAACTTTTGATTACAAAATATTATTGAAAATATTAAAAAAAAAAAAATAATTCTTTAAAAATTTTTCCATTTTTTTTTGTTTTTGTTTTAGCTGATTTTTACAATAACCTTACGTCATTGAAATGAACAAAATCATTTATTTGATGGTATTATATCGTTTGTCAAACGAAACGAGATTATCGATTCTTATCGCTCACTATCGAACAATTTTATCGATAGGAATATAATTTTGTCTCTAACACATCAGTCAGTTTCCTTTATAAAAAAAAATTAACCCGAGTGACCAAAAAGAAAATTTCTCTTTTTTTTTTTTGCAGATACATTAAATGGAATCCTTGTGAAACTCATGAAAAAAAAAAAAAAAATAAACTTTTTACAAACGAAACAATTTGTGAGAAATTTTTATTCGTTTTCTTTCATTTTTCATATTCTTTTTTTCTCATTAATTGACGAATATAGAAAGAAAGTTTCAAATTATAAATTATAAATATTAATCAAAAAAAAAAAAAAAAAAAAAAGAAAAAAAACAGAAGAAGAAACAAAATACACGTGAAAGAAGATCTAGTAATATAGTATTATTATTTAGTATATTTATATAGTAATATTTAATTATATAGTAATATTTTTATCTACATTTGTACCTTCAACCCATAATCACTTTAATCTATCAAATAATAATAGTAGTGGTAGTAGTAGTAGTAGTAGTTTAGTAATATCAAGTAAATTGAAAGTACTTACATATATATATATATATATATATGTTAGAGTCATTTAGCTTCTGTCGATTAGTTTGTAACATAAAAAATATATATGTAAACAGATAAGATGATAAATTGATAGTGACAATGTGTAATCTGAAACTCTTCTTTTAACGTAATGAAAGATAAATGAAGATATACCTATGCACACATCTAATATGTATATAATATATATATATATATATATATATATATATATATGTAATTGTGAAAAATCGAAATTGGATAATGTTAAGATTCACATGGTTACTTTGGTTACTTCTTGGTGTATGTCCGAAATTTATAATAATTAATTTATAATAATGAAACACCAAGTATTCTGTCTTACACCAACGTATTTGATATATATATATATATATATTATAATGATATATATATATATAACAATATTATATTGATATATGTATATAATTTAATTATAATTTTATTTATAATATTTGATATATATATATATATATATATATATATATATATATATATATGTTACCGTGATAGATCACATGGTTACCTGGTTACTTAGTTACTTGGTGTATGTCCGAAATAATTGAAATTCGAAAATTTCTAATAATAATATCAAATATTCACCAACGTGTAAACATATATATATATATATATGTATAATATGTACCGTAAAAGATGGAAATTGGATAATGTTAAAATTCATATGGTTATTTGGTTACTTGTTGGTGTATGTAAATAATAATTTATAATTATATATAATATATATAATTTATAATAAAATAATAAATAATTAATTTATATATAATATAACACATTATTATATTATAATATATTATATATAATGTGAAATATTAATTTATAATAATGAAACTAAATATTCGGTCTTACACACACCGGACATATTTGATATGTGGGTATGTTGACATTTCATCATATGAATCTCGACTTTTTCCAAATTCGGTCTTTTATGATAACATATACATATATATATATATGTTATATGCTGATACGTGTATGATATATATGTATGTATGTATGTATGTATGTATATCAAGGAGAAGAAAAAAGAACAAGACGATTAAGTATTATTAATTTATTCATGAGGATAATAAACCAACACATGCACAAACACACAACACAACACAACACAACACATTAGGCTTCTCTTTTGACCGTTACATTATGATTAACATTTAATATGAGTCAAGAGATATTATCCGACATTATAATTCTAAAAAATCATTTTCTATCAATCTTTGCATTTATATTCTCTTTCATGATATAATAAAGTTCAAGTAATACCAACACTAGTTGTGCAAGATTTATCTGGAATAATTCTTATCTTGTAAAAAAAAAAAAAGAAAAAGAAAAAGAAACAAGAAACAAGAAAATAGAAAGAAATTCTCCTCGTGTAATTTAATTAAGAAAGATTATTTCGAAATTTTTATGTTATAACACAAAGAGAGGAAGAAAAACGTTCGTTTTATCGAAAATTTTGTGAAATAATATAAAAAAAAAAAAAAAACACGAGGGGAAGAAGAGAAAGAGGAGAAGGAGGAGAAGGAAGAGGAGTAGGGGAAATAGGGGGAGGGGAGGAGAGGGGGAGGGGAAAGTGAGAGAGAAACTTTGATCATGTAAAACGTGACGATAGATTGAAACATAGATAATATATGAACACACATACATACACACGATGTGACACATAGAAAAAAAAAAAGGGAAAACTCCCTGATGAATTAATTGAAACGTCGTGCTCCTTGAAAATAATTTTCTTTTTCTGTTTTTTTTTTTTCATCTTATTAAAAAAAAAAACGTACTTCTTTTAGTTATTAATTGTAATTAAAATATGAATCGACACGCGCGTGAGTAAATGACACGCGTATATTACAAAATCAAAAGGTTTATTCTGTTGATTAGAAAGTGGGAGAAAGAGAGAGAGAGAGAGAGAGAGGGAAATAGAAGAAAAGAAGGAGAGAAAGAGAGAAAGAGAGAGAGAGGGAGAGAGAGAGAGAGAGATAGGTCATTGGCATTTTAATGAATATGTTTGTAGAAATGAAAGAGAAATATAAAGAGTGAGTGGAGGAAAAGAGAAAAAAGATAGAAAGAGAAGAAAAAAAAGAAGAGAGACAAGTAATACGTGAGTCAAGAAAAAGAGAGAGAGAGAGAGAGAGAGAGATAGAGTACAACGACATTCCAAGGAGGACAAGAATTCAGACATACATACGATAAGTGAGTTATTAATAGATAAGAGAGAGAAGATGGGACAAAGCTGAGTTTCAAAACGTATTCAATAAAAATGTTAATGAACGAACGAACGAACGAACGAAGGAACGAAGGAACAAATGAACATTTTTACTTGTTGATGAAAATCCAAATTTACTCGATGAATCGTATCATATATAATAGAAATATGTGCATACACTTTCTCTCTATATATACATATATATATAGTGACATATATATATGTATGTATATGTACGTATGTATATATATATATGTATATATAAATAAAAAAGAAAAAAAGGTAGTTTACCTCTCGCCAGGACATTTTCCCGTCTAGTGTAAGAGATATCTTGAAAAAGAAGAAAGAAAGGATCGTCGATGCAAGGAATGCTCAATTCTTTCCAATGATTTGTCGAATTATTCGCAGTCGAATTACTAGTAGACGTAGTTGAAACTAACGTCTTCGAATCTAGCGCCATTTTCCGGATCTCTCTCTTCTATTGAAAACAAAACACGATAAAACACTTTCACACGGAATCACGTGTCCATCTCGAGAACTTTTCTTTTGTTTTGTTTGTTGTCTTTCTCACTCTCCTTCTCACTCTCTCTTTCTTTCTTTCTTTCTCTTTCTGTCTGTCTCCGTCTCACTCTCTTTCTTTCTTTCTTTCTTTCTTTCTCTCTATCTATCTATCTATTTTGTTTATTTTCTTGTTCTTTTTTTTTTTTTTCTATCGTTTCGTTAATAATTATTTTCACGCGTTTAATAAAATAACGAACAACGCGCGTGATTATTATTAATACCTTTTAACACGTTGGCATGACTAAACGACAATGTTACTTATTGCAATGCGCGGAAACTGTTATCGCGTTTTATGAACTTTTGAGAGTGTTGCTTCCTTCCGCGCGTGTACAAAGTACGCGCGCGTCTCCTCCCTCTTTTGTTTCTCGCGCAAAGTCCTCCACGCTATAACAACGTTGTTCCACATTCCATTCCGTTCCGTTCCGTTCCGTTCCGTTACATACCGTTCCATACTTGTACCGTTCCGTTTAACTTTTCTCTCATTCGTCTCGTTCCCTCTGTCTTATCTTACTATAGTTCTGTTCCATTCCGTCTCGTTTCGTCTGTCTTATCTTACGCTGTGGTTCATTCCCGTTCTCGTTCCCATTTCATTCCGTTCTGTTATTTTATTCTTCTCAATCCGCCCACTGGTAGTCAATTTTATATTTTTCTTTTCTTTTTCTTTCATTATTTTCTACGATTAAATAGAACTATTGTTTCGACACTTTTAAAGATTTTGTTGTTTGTCTATTTTGTTTCTAATTTGACTATTTTCCAAATTTTCTTTTTTCCCCCCTCCCCTTACTCTTATAAATATGTATATATATATATATATATATTAATACTGAATTTTTATGAATACACAATATTATTATTATATATTATATGTTTTATTTAATGAATTCGAGATATTGTATTTTGTTTCTAATTTGACAATTTTCAAACATTATCTTTTTTCCCGCCCTTACTTTTATAAATATATATATGTATATTAATGAATTTTTATGAACACACAATATTATTATATATATTATATGTTTTATTTAATGAATTCGAAATATTGTATTTTGTTTCTAATTTGACAATTTTCAAAAATTATCTTTTTTCCCGCCCTTACTTTTATAAATATGTATATATATATATATATATATATTAATACTGAATTCTTATGAACAATATTATTATACATTATATATATATATTATTCTGTATTATTTAATGAATTTGAAATAATAAGATTATTTTCAATTTGTACAGGCAATATAAAAAAAAAGATACAAGATAACTGTTTACTCCATTAGATTATTAATGAAAAATTTGAAGGAAAAAAACTTGACTGATTACTGAATAATGTTTAACAGTATAGATCTGGTACGGTATCATTATATTTATAACAACGTACCTTTCTAAATGATCATTCATGTTGAATGAGATTTATATTACTAGAGAAAGAGAGAGAGAGAGAGAGAGAGAGAGAGAGAGAGAGAGAAGGAGAAAATAAATTAGTAAACGATTTGCAAAATACCGGATGCAATGTTGGAAAGTAGTCAGACGAGTATCAATATTATTCATATTCCATTCGTTTAAAAGTAGATAAATAATTTAGCTGTCTAGGTTGATGAGTGATAAGAACAAAAAAAAATAAAGAAAGAAAGTAATTATCAACGTACTGTAAATTACAAAAGAAAAAAAAAAGGATTAATTGTATCATTGCTGAAGTTTCTTTATTTAAGGCTTATTGCTTTAGATATATGTCTGTCAGATTTGTATTGGTATTAATATATATATATATATATATATATATAAGTATGCGTCAATCTACAGTATTAGTATGTTGATCTTGATTTGATGATGAGCTTTAAGTATGTCTTTATCAAGACATACTTTAAAAAATACTTTACTTCTTGTCTCAACTTATCGTTTGCTATGTCAGGTATAAGATAAAGAAAAGATTTGATTGAATAGCATTGCAACAATGTAATAACCTTTTTTTGTTTTTCCATCAAAATTTCATCGCATTGACAAATTTTGAAATTAGAATTAATCTAAATGATAACAAATATAATAATAAATCTTTTCTTTTCATTTTAAAGAAAACGAAAAAAAACAGAATTATATGATTTATTAATAAATAATATTATTTAATGTTATAAATAATAATTTTACAAATTATTATAAAAAAAAACAAAAAAAAACACAAAAAAACTTCGACTAAAGTAACAAGCAGTTTTAGGTTATCATTATTAATCATAAAATATTATTTATAATGTAAAATAATTGTACTAATATCGTTTGAATATAAAGAAAAATGCGTGCGTGACTAAATAAAGATATTCAAATTTGCCGCCACATTGTAAAGCTGCGCAGATATCTCATTTCAAGCATCAACGCCAACTTCACGATGCATCATCACATAGGATGCAATCACGCATGCCAACTGTATTGCCATCTACGACGCCGTAAGGTGTAGGATAGCGGTGTTGTCAAATCTAAGTGCCCCCATACGAGAGTAACTTTATTATTTAACATGGTGTTTTACAATTAGTGGAAAAAGAAAAAGGTGATATTTGTTTATTCATTATTTCGCGTTGATTAATTTCTATCGATGATTATATCCATTGTCGTATTATATTAAATTGAATCAATTCGTTTACAATGTTATATAGAAATATAAAAAGTGTATAGAAGAATTGAGTGAACGTTCTCGACGTGAAAAATTCGACACACACAACATTCAAAAAGGAAAATAATATATATCGCATTGATGATCTACCTTGAAACAAACGATCGTCGAGATAAATCCGATGGGAGATGCTGATCGATTGGATTACATTTGTTCAACTTTAATCTTTTCATTAATGGACTTGATAGAAGATATTAATGCTCAAACGAAACAGGTATCCTTCATCCATTTTGTTTACGAACGCCTCTCCCACGTTTCGTCCCCGGAAAACACCTTTTTTTGTGTGTCCACTTAAAAATATTACAACGTTATAAATATTATGTCAATGAATAACAGTTAATCGTGTTAATTTTTATTTCATTTTTTTTTCTTTTTTTAATAACACATAACCACACTCTTGTCGACCTATTTATAATTGTATTTTTATTTTATTTTTTTTTTGTCTCTTTCTTTCTTTTTTTAACAAATCGATCAATGGAGTAGAGGGAGAGAGAGGGATGTTCTTCTCTCGATCTATCGTGTTTTTCCTTGTATCATTTTTTCTTCTTCTCCTTTTTATTCAATTGATATAATATTAGTATATATATATATATATTTTTTTTTTTTGTCCTTTTTTCACATCACATCTGTTTTATATTTTTTTTATTTTTATTTTTTTTTCTACGGAAATGTAATCGTCGTCATGTGAGTTTTTAAAGTGTGCATTTTCTTTTTTTTATCATTTAACATATTAACTCTGTGTGCAATATTCCGTATGGTTGGATGATAAATATTTTTCTGCATGTATGTATATATATATATATATATATATATATTATTGAATTATATCATATAATACACACTCACTCACACAGAGACACACACAACACATGTGCGTTTGCGTGTGCGTGAGTAATAAGCGCGTGAATGCGTTATGTATATACATATATATATATGGCATATAAACACATATCACACGTGCATCATATATACATATGATACATATAATACATTATTTATTGTCTTGCAAATGTATACGTTAATTTGTTAATGCATTATTATTAAAGAAATGTAATTTAACGTTATTATTATATATTCTAACCTCTCTTTGTGATTTACAAATTGTAGGTTTAAATATTACAAATAAACACGATGGCAAATAAAACAAAGTCGATTAATAAAACACAACCACGTATTCAAGTATTTCGACCGACGTACGATGAATTTAAAAATTTCACCAGCTATATTGAATATATGGAAAGTAAAGGTGCCCATAAAGCTGGATTGGCCAAAGTTATTCCACCACCTGAATGGGTTCCAAGAAAAAGAGGTTATGATTTGGATACTTTAGAACTTAGTATACCTGCACCAATATGTCAAGTTGTTACCGGAAAGCAAGGTCTTTATCAACAAATTAATATACAAAAGAAATCAATGACGGTCCAAGAATATAGCAAATTAGCAAATTCTGATCGTTACATTACACCACGACATTTTGATTACGAGGATTTGGAGAGAAAATATTGGAAAAATATAACATATGTAGCTCCCATATATGGAGCAGATGTATCTGGTTCTTTGACTGATCCTGATGTCAAAGAATGGAATATCAATCATTTAGGAACAATATTAGATTACGTAAATAAGGATTATGGTATATCTATAGATGGTGTTAATACTGCATATTTATACTTTGGTATGTGGAAGACAACATTCGCATGGCATACCGAAGATATGGATCTTTATTCGATTAATTATTTGCATTTCGGTGCACCAAAAACTTGGTATGCTATACCACCTGAGCATGGTCGTAGATTGGAAAGATTGGCTAGTGGCTTTTTCCCATCTAGTTATCAAAGTTGTCAAGCATTTTTACGTCACAAAATGTCATTAATATCGCCGCAAATTTTGAAACAATATTCTATTCCTTGTAATAAGATAACGCAAGAAGCAGGAGAGATAATGATAACGTTTCCTTATGGATATCATGCTGGTTTTAATCACGGTTTCAATTGTGCTGAATCAACTAATTTTGCTGCACCTAGGTGGGTAGAGTATGGTAAAAGAGCGACCCAATGTACGTGCAGCAAAGATATGGTCAAAATATCAATGGATACATTTGTCAAACGTTTTCAACCAGAAAGATATGAATTGTGGTTACGTGGTGAAGATATCGGTCCACATCCAGAGGATCCTAGACAAACAGCAGCACCAATGCCATCTCAAATGGATTTGTTATGTAGTAACACTAGTAATGGACAATTACCACAAAGTTATTTGAATGCTGCTCCTAAAAACAAAAGGCATACCATTCATAAGAAAAAGAATATCATTGGTACCAATACAGATGATATGGTAGATTTAGTTAATCGTTCAGATATTCCAGCTGATTTAAAGAAAGCTTTGCAAGATTTAGAATACGAGGAGGGTGATGATCAACCTGATGAACAACAATTGGAAGTATTGGAAGATATTTGGCTTAAGGCAGGTGAAATGGATGTCAATGAAGCGACCGTTTATGACGATGGTTATAATCGTAAAAAAGGTAGAAAAAGAAAGAGAAAGCAAAATAGTACTGAGAAGAAGGAACATCACAAATCAAAGAAAAATTCAGTTAAAATGGTAAGTCCAAAACGATCAGATGATCAAATTGTATCCATTAAATTGGAACAAGAAGAAATGTCTGCAATTGATCAAGAAACAATCGATCAACAAAATTTATTAAATCAAACTGATCCTTTACTTCTGACCAATGAAAATGTTTCATCTGAAAGTAATAGTAATACGTTGATATCTCAATTGTCAATGGAAGAATCTGCTGGTTTTGTAGATACTACTGATAAGTCGTCTACTAAGAAAAAGAAAAAACATTCCAAGACTCCGGAGTATAAGATGAAACAAAAATCACTTTCTAAAGGAAAGGGTAAACATACGAATATACCTCCATTGTTTATTCAAAACGAACCATTAGATGTTTCTGATGCAGATGTTCAACGTAAACTAATAGCAATGCCAAGTCTTAGCCCATATAAAACATATACAATGAAAGATATATCTAATAATCAAAGAAAGATCAATCTTTTACCAGGTAATATTATATCCGTTGGAAATGAATTTAGTATGACTACCATGAAAGATAAAACTGTAGTAAATATTACTAATAGTGGACAAATAATGCATCCATCTTATGACGATGACAAACAACAAGTAGAAGGAACTATAACCGTAGACGTGCATGATAAACAACAAAATCCTTTCTTGAAGACTTCCAAAAAGCCAAATAAAAAGCATGTTTACAAATCTACATTCCCTAATGTAAATTTATTGAAAAATAATGCACTATCTAGTAAGCAAATGGAAGATAACAAGAAGACATTAAACGAAGATTCGAAAATATATACTCAAGATATCAAGCCAGTTGGTGGTAGTACATCTTATAAAAGCATTGGAATGGTACAAACTGAAAGATGTATTACAAGTTATGCGAGAAAAGATATCATAAAGGCACCTAAACTCATGCATTTAGATTTATCTAATACCAAAGTGATATCAAAAGTAGAACTTGATGATGCAGATAAAGGGCTTCGTTTGGCTCCTAATTTGATGATGTTACCTAAAGAAGAAACGCAAGATACCAAACGCATTATGTTTTTGCCTAATACATCCACAAACAATGATCCGCCAATATTAGAAAATGAAGTTACTGGCAGAGAATCTACTACATTAGAAAAGAAAAATGATATTGATGTTTTAACACCTTCGACGACGTTTGCCATTCAAAAGAAAAATAATGCCGTAATGTGTAATTATTTTCCAAAGACTGCTGCAATTTTACCTAAACCGCTTAATCAGAATAATGTCAGCTTAAAGAAGGGTATCGAATTGAAATCAATTAATAATAAAGAAATGACGAAAAATAATTTATGGCAAATTCCTTGCAATAATAGTGTTTTCTTATCAAGTCAGAATTACAATAATAAATCACTTCAATTATCTCTAGCTAATGCTAAAAGAAGTGGTTTATTAAATGCTTGCACTAATATTCAAATAGGTCCTACAACTACTGCAACTCTAACTACGTTAAAAAAATTCGACTCGAATAAGGTCTTATTAACTGCTGGATCTCCTAATATTGCACAATGTTCAAAACTTACTTTGACTTCTCCAATTCAATTAAACACGATGGAAACAAATAACACTACTTTACAAGATAATAATGATAATATATCCAATAGTATGGCATCCTTGACGAGAATATTGCCAGCACCAGAAAAAATAGTTCCGAAAAATTCTTTAATTATTCGAAAACTTGAAAACGATCAAGGAATATGTAGAAGTCAAATGAAACAACAACAGCAACAACAAAATACAAGTACAAAATCATTACTTAGTTGTACAGTAAAGAATATCGATGATATGGCTAATTTAGAAGTAAGACAAGGTAATGTTGTTGCTACTGCTGCTGCTGCTGCTGCAGGTACATTGATGAATAAGATGAATAAAATTGAATCTAATAATATGTCATATAATACTAATTATCATTTGAACAATATGCAAAATTATCATCAGAGAGATCTTACCATAAATATGATAAAGCAAGAAGATAACAAATACGTCAATGTATCCAAAACTCAATGGCCAAATTTAGAGCAAAATTCTAACAATAGACATTTGACAATGCCAGAATTGAAGCCAATTAAACCACCAGTAGTTAGAAGGAAACCAAAAGAGAAGCTTAAAAAAGCAACTACAAGGAAAAAACAAAATGCACAATCGACTGTCATATCTTTGAACTCTGAAGAAAAAGGTTCTTCAAGTTCGTATCCTGCTTTAATGATACCAGGTCATATTTCTGATATGTTAAATCCAAATATTCCAAGTAGCGACATGATGAAAGCTTACAATGATTATTGGAGCGCGCAAGTTTCCCATTGTGCAATTTGTGCAACTTTTGCTTCCACTCGTTATGGAAATAGTCAAGTAATGCCACCCGATTGGAAGTATTGTAAACCTACTATTTTACCTGAAAGTTCTCCAATATGGGTAAGTAGAATATTTTACATATAATCAGTTTAATTTTTATTAAAAAAAAATTATTATTTTATATAATATTTTTCTTATATCTGGATTAGGTATCGTCAACTATATTTGCTGTAAATTCAAAGGAACAAGCTGTAGAATCAGAGAATTCTAAAATATTGAGATGTCGTGAATGTCACGTAACAGTTCATGCTTCCTGTTATGGAATTACCATGTTACCAACTGACCCATCCAATTGGGCATGCGATAAATGTAAAGCTGGTAAATCTGACGTGGTACGTATGTTCAATCTTTTATATATATTGAGAAAAAAGAAAGAAATACAGTATTAATTGTTAATTCTTTATTATTAAACAGATGTGCTGTTTATGTCCGATGCGAGGGGGTGCTGTTAAACGCACGAGTGATGGCGGTTGGGCACACATTTTGTGCGCTTTATTATTACCAGGAGTAACTTTTAAGGATGCTATTAATAAAGATCCCATTAATGTATTAACAATTAGAAAGAATGTATTAAAACAAAAATGTTGTTATTGTCGATACAACGATGGAGCTTGCCTTAGTTGCAACGAATGCGATAATCAATTTCATGCATCATGTGGACTTGTCGCAGGTGCTACTTTTGCAATACCGTTATACAATAGTCAAGAATTACAGGTAAAAATAATAAAATATTATGATGTTTATTTATTAAGATCAAATATTTAAGAATAAATGATAAAACAATGTTGTTGTGTGTGTGTGTGTGTGTTTCTAGGTGACGTGTCATGGTCACGATGACGGTAAAGAAAAAATACCTGTTATACGTCAAGGTGAAACAGTATGGGCAAAACATAGGAATTCAAGATATTACAAAGCTAAAGTTGAATCTATAAAAGATACTCTTTTCTATATGGTCACCTTCAGCGACAATAGTTTTAGCGATGATCTATATCCATCTGATATAATTGTGAGTACTTCAACAATATAAATATACATTATTTTTTAATTATATATTACTAAATAATAATGTTATTATTTAGAATTACGATCCTGGTAAACCACCACAGATTGATGCAGCTGTTACAGTTAATTGGACAGACGGTGAAGTCTACGATGGTACTTTTGAGGGCACTAATCATCAAATTATGTACACCGTGAGTATTACAGATTATCATATTCAAATGTATTGCAATAAACAGTGTATTATACAGTATATTACATACTCTATATATATATATATTATACAGTACATACATATTATATACTGTATAACAGTATATATATATATTATACAGTATATTACGTACTATATATATATATATATATATATATATATGTTATACAGTATATACATACTGTATACTGTACAACATATACTGTTATACAGTATATTACATACTATATATGTATATTATACAGTATGTATATATATAGTATGTATATACTGTATGACAGTTTATATATTATACAGTATAGTATATCTATATATATTTGTTATACAGTATATTACATACTTTATACTGTATGACAGTGTGTATATATTATACAGTATAATTACATTCACGGTGTAATATTAATTTTATTTGTATTTTCTTTTTCTTTTTTTTTTTTCTTTTTTTTTTACAAACGTATGTTTATTACTTTTGTTTAGGTAATTTTCGAAGATGGTTCTCAACTTGCCTTAAAACGTAACGATATTTATAGTTTACAAGAAGATATGCCAAAAAGGGTGCGCTCGCGTTTGGTAAGTTTAGTAACACACACACATTATAATTAATTTCATTATGTTATATTATATTTTCACACGCAAGTTTATCTTTCTTTGTTACCACCATATTCTTTTTTTTGTTTTTGTTTTTTCTTTTTTCTTTACTTGTAATTTTGATTTAAAGCTTTTTCTCTTTTTTTTTTTTTATCTTTCCCCCCCCCCTTTTTTTCTTTTTCTTTTGGTTTAAAATTTAATGAATAATTTCTTTTCGTATTAATTTGTATATTTGTATAATTTATTAAAGTCCATTGCCACAGAAATGAAGCACAGGTATCACCTTTACGGCTTAGAGGATGACACAACAAATGCGCAAAGGCACGCAAAACAAGTCAAACATTGTGATTAAGGCACTCCGACGACGACGACGACGACGACGACGTGTGAATTATACCATTTTACTGTAAATATGATCAATAGAAACAAAACGAAAAAAAAACAAAAAGCAAGAAAAAAAAACAACAAAAAAGAGATATGTTCCAACTCGTTTCTGTAAATATTAAATTAAAATAATAATAGTATATAGATGATAAATTCAAGGATCCTCCTCCTCCTCCATTGTAGAGAGATCTATTTAAAAGTGGCGGGGAGGAGGGGGAGGGAAGGAGGAAGGGGGTGCCGGGGGGGGGCAAAATCTCGTTTGTAATTTGATCATGTGTGTTGTGTGTAATCAAAAATTGATTTCTTTCCATTATTATTTTAAATGGATAAATTATAATGAGACGATTTTTTAAATACCAATTAAATGATAGACAGAGAGAGAGAGAGAGAGAGAGAGAGAGAAAAAAGAAAAGACCCCAAAAAAAATTTGAAGTTGATAACAAAATTGACATTTACAACAAACGATCCTTTCAAATTGACAATTGAAAAGAAAAAAAAAAACAAAAAAACACAATATATATTATCGTGAATAGAAAAAATCCGTTGCCATGTTATTGATTAATAATTATGACAAAATTATATTGATAATTTTCTTTTTAATTATTTCTGTATTTTATACTTTGACAAAATATTATTATTATTATTGATTTAAGAATTTTTATGTAAGAATGAAAAAAAAAAGAAGAAGAAGAAGAAGAAAGCGAGTTTAGCCCCCCCCCCCCCGAAGAGAAAAATTATGATGGAAGATGATCGATGTATGAAAGTGATGATGTATGAATTTTGTGTATATCTTCTTTATCCTGTATATGTATGCGTGAAAAAAAAAAAAAAAACTCTTAACCATTTCCGCTCGAAGTCTACAAATTTTCTTAACGAGTGATGATATATATATATATATATATATATATATATATATATATCGTTATAATATTTCAAAATCATGTCATAGGTCTCTTTTTACTCTTGGTACGCTTTTTATACTTTAAGGTTATGTTTTCGAATATAAAAATTAATTCGTAAATACAAATATATATATATGTATATGTATATTAATTATTTGTATTTTAATAATATATATATATATATACATATATTTATAAAACTTTGTATAGTTTTCGAAACAACAAATCAATTCGTTAATTATATGCAACGAAAAATAATTGCAATATTTCATCTTTTTATAATAATAAGATAAATGTATTATAAAATTTCGATTTAATATTTTTTTTTGTTTTTTTTTTTTAAATAAAATTGTCTGTCTGTCTGTCTGTCTGTCTGTCTGACTTCTAGCGGAAATTATTTGATAAATTTGGGTTAAAAGTTGAATAATTGCGAGAATAAAATTGAATTAATTCTTTGATTGCCACGGCGAAATTGTTTTGCCTGAGACGACGCCATGACGACACATTATATTTTTATTATTCAAAAAATATATTGACAAAATAATAATAATAATAATAATAATAACATTGTAATTGTTCTTCAATAGGATACTTTTTATTTCTAAGTATCTTTCATTTTATCGGGTAATATTGAAATACAGTAATTTGTAATTTTCATTTAGCTTTTTTTTTTTTTTTTACAATTGTACAAAATTCATACGCGTTCCGATCACCAATGGCTACTATCCACCCATCAGTGGCGTCTCAGGAGACACCAACATGGCAGTCAAAGTGTTAAATAAATAGTAGACAAAATATTATTATTAAGTATGCACGAAAATAACAAATTATCATTGTGTACCTTCGCGCCTTGGCCTTGAGGATTTTCTTTTCTTTTCTTTTTTTTCTTTTTCTTTTCTCAGGCGCCTAAAAATATACACACATTATATATTGTCGTGTTAGTTGGTTCTCTTTTGATTTTCTAATTTTTTTGAAGACGCGCGCGCAAAAATCCACACACACACATCACTAATAATATACATATTTTTCAAAAAGAGAAAAAGAAAGAGACAGAACACAGACAAAACTGTATAAAATTTCAAAAACCCACACACATCACTAATAATATACACATTTTCTCAAAGAGAGAAAAAGAAAGAGACAGAACACAAACAGAACTGTATAAAATTTCAATATGTCCGCCGATAGATGATTTATTTTTCTCATCAAATTTTTTGCGAAACAATTTACAAAATTGTATATTTTCAATTTTTTCTTTTTCTTCTTTTTTTTTTTTTGTATTGATGTGTGGTACTATTATGATAATTGTAAATATTTTTTTCTTTTTTGTATTTGATTTGATTTGATTCGATCATTATGTGTTAAATTAGTTTACACATTAGTTTTATTCATCGTAACGATTGAATTATCGTTTCGTCGAATTTATTTTGATTTCTTTTATTATTTCGCGTTTTATTTATTTTTTTTTTTTTTTTTTTCTTTTTGAGGGGTTTTTTTCTTCAATGTTTTTTTCCCCCTCCCTTATAAATTTATAATCAATTTATATTGTAATTTAATTTGAACAAATTTCGACAATTTTTACATTATACATTTTAAGGTATAGGATAAATTTAAATGTTGTCATCGTTTATACAGAAGATAAATTATTTTGTGTCACTCTATTTGAAATAATAATAATAATAATAACAACGTGAAAACGACGAATATTTGTTTCCACACACACACACACATACACACATACATTCTCTCTCTTTCTCAGTCTCTCTCTTTTTTTTTTTTTTTTAAACAGCTTCCAAAATAATATTGTTTACACACAAAGCGTTTTATGTATTTGTATAAAAATTGTGATTAACATAAAACAAGAAATTTTTAATTTAATCATAATTTTTACCGTCAAACAAACAAACAAAAATGTCGTTGTTGCGTTGTCAGATTTAATTGAAGTTCCTTTTTTTTTAATGTGAGAATAATGATTAAGTAAAAAGGGTGTATCAAAATAAAAAGAGACAGTAGTTATACATAAATAGAGTTATTATGCCTAATTATGGCAAGTATCATCTAGTCGTGTTATCATTTCCTTCACTGTTCAAATATACATATGTTTTTAAAAAAACAAAAAAAATAAAAATTTATTCAACATCAATCAATTTACAAAACTATTACATACATATACAGTAAACCTTTTTTCTGTAAAACGTTTAGATAACTCAGTATCTGGTAGAGCATTAGACTTTTAATCTGAGAGTCCAGGGTTAAAGTCCCTGTTTTTGGGCGAAATATATTCTTAATTAATTTACAAAACTATTACATATATATACAGTAAAACCTGTTTTTCTGTAAAACGTCTAGATAGCTCAGTATCAGGTAGAGCATCAGACTTTTAATCTGATAGTCCAGGGTTAAAGTCCCTGTTTTTGGGCGAAGTATATTTCTAATTACTTTTCAAAACTATTACATATATATATACAGTAAAACCTGTTTTTCTGTAAAACATCTAGATAGCTCACTATCAGGTAGAGTATCAGACTTTTAATCTGAGAGTCCAGGGTTGAAGTCCCTGTTTTTGGGCAAAATATATTTTTAATTACTTTTCAAAACTATTACATACATATATATACAGTAAAACCTGTTTTTCTGTAAAACATCTAGATAGCTCACTATCAGGTAGAGTATCAGACTTTTAATCTGAGAGTCCAGGGTTAAAATCCTTGTTTTTGGGCGAACTATATTTTTAATTAATTTTCAAAACTATTACATATATATACAGTAAAACCTATTTTTCTGTAAAACGTCTAGATAACTCAGTATCAGGTAGAGCATTAGACTTTTAATCTGATAGTCCAGGGTTAAAGTCCCTGTTTTTGGGCGAAGTATATTTCTAATTACTTTTCAAAACTATTACATATATATATATATATATACAGTAAAACCTGTTTTTCTGTAAAACATCTAGATAGCTCACTATCAGGTAGAGTATCAGACTTTTAATCTGAGAGTCCAGGGTTGAAATCCCTGTTTTTGGGCGAAGTATATTTCTAATTACTTTTCAAAACTATTACATATATATATATATATACAGTAAAACCTGTTTTTCTGTAAAACATCTAGATAGCTCACTATCAGGTAGAGTATCAGACTTTTAATCTGAGTCCAGGGTTAAAATCCTTGTTTTTGGGCGAAATATACTTCTAATTAATTTTCAAAACTATTACATATATATACAGTAAAACCTATTTTTCTGTAAAACGTCTAGATAACTCAGTATCAAGTAGAGCATCAGACTTTTAATCTTAGAGTCCAGGGTTAAAGTCCTCGTTTTTGGGCGAAATATATTTTTTACCATATAATAAAACATGAACTTATTAAACAAAAAAAAGAAATAGAACTTTTTCTCTAAAAAATTATATACAGTAAAATCTATTTTTATGCAGAAAATAAGGACGTATTTACAATTAGAAAATACAATCAATTATTTACGAAATAAATCAAAAAATGCTTTCAAACAAATTAAATAAGTACATTAGAACTGGAAATATTTTCAAAACATTTCATTTTTCATTGTATACATGGTGACATTTTCAAAAATGTATATTAAATAATTCAATGCTACTCGTAATCCAAAACGCTTATCTTCTTGTGACGAATTGGTTCAATATCGCTTTCGTCGCTTGAAGATAAGATTTCAATTATTTTTGATACCATAAAGTCAATGATCAGTTTTTGTGACGTTAGTCGATTGGTCATTTGTTTGTACACGTGTCACAATAGCAAGAAATACGCATGATCTCAGCTCTTTTTGGAATTTCAAGCTTCTTTCGGAATTAGTATCATTTTAAGAACATGCGTTTCCAATTTTATAGAAATCTTAATCCCTTGTATATATTTTATCGACTGTAATAGATTCCGGTTCTTCTTGTCCTTCTTCATAATCTATCAAATTATTGATAATGTCACTATCATTGACAGTTTCGTTCTCAATCATTTCGTCCAGTTCATTTTCACCGAAATTATCAAAGCCCTTTTTCCGCTGATGTTATGTGCGAGCGCAGTAATTTCAGATAATAACGTGGACACGTTTTTGGTTACATTTTGATTAATTACACATTCAGGTCAGATCGCTTTTACCAGCACGAATTTAATATGTGTTGTTTTATTTGACCAATTGCTGTAGTAATATCATTTATACAGTCTAACATTTTGAAAATTCTTTTCAAACTTCAGTCAGGTCTAATTCCATCGTTCTCTACTGTTTTTTTTTTCAGAATGTAGTTAAAAGTTAATTTGACATAATGTTTCTTAAAATTTGCGATTATGCCCTGATCCAATAGTTGTATAAGACTCCATCATTGTCAAAGAGTCCACTTAGTCAGGGTTTCCGTCCACACATGTATGTATACACTGATAGATAACATTAAACTGATGTCTCAACATCGCTGAGATTTATATACAGCATAACAAAAAAATCGCATATAAAAGGACTACACAAAAGACAGGTTTTACTGTATATATATATATGAATCTTCATTTAATAATAATAAATACATTTTAATATTCCTTAGACAAATATAATAATAGTAAATAATTAAATTTATAATATTATTTTACAATTGGAGATTCTTGATTAACAAATGTGTTAATTAATAAATATACATTGGAAATTGAGTAATGTATTTTGAAAATTACAGACACAAAAAATGTACAATACATATATATATATATATTATTATGTACATCATCATTATCTTTAATCTTTTTTTTTTTGGGGGGGTTTTTGATTTTATTTACAAAGATACAACAAAGTTATATCGGAAAATTAAAGGAATTTTGATACGACCAGACTATTCTTAAATAAAAAATCATATCACTTTTATAAATTTACAAATATTTTCTTAAACAAAATGATATATAATATAACAATAACAATAATAATAATAATAATAATAATAATAATAATAATAATAATAATAATAATAATAATAATATGATCACAATAATACGATCACGTTTATTATTAAATTTAATTTACGTGTAAATTAAATTGAATATGATTTTAGTAGTTGCGTTTAATGATTTTTTTTTACAATCAAAGATTTTTCAATGTGTTTTCTCTCAAAAAAAAAAAAAAAGTCAAAAGAAAATCAAAAGAAGAAAATACACACGATTGAAAATAATTTTGACAGTTTTTGTATTTTCTTTTATTAACACTAGATATACCGCCATTTTATTTCTACCACACTAGTCAAAATGACTGATGTATAAAACAAAACAAAACAAAACAAAAAATGCTTTTTGAGCCTTCCAGTCTTTATTTATTCATAAAAAAATACCAAAAAAATGTTTAACAATAATAATTTTAATAGACAAGTGAATTTATGAACATTTTTAAATAACAAAACGTTTAATTATTTACAAAAATCAAATGTTATACGTGAAGTTTTGAAATTTGAAATTAAAAAATGGCTCCGACCAGTGCAAAATGGCTGAGTGTCTGGTATATCTAGCGTTAAAATAAATTATACACGCGAATAATAAAGTTTAATAATAAATATATAAAGATACAAATAATAATATTCATTTGTAATAAATGTAAGAATGTGTTGTGTTTATAGAAAAAAAAAAGAAAAAAAAGAAAAAAAAAACTAGAAATTTGAACGAATGACAATGACCAAAAAAAAAAAAAAAAAAGAAAAAGAAAAGAAAATGGTAAAAATTAATTAACAATTGAAATATATGTGTGACATTAATTTAAGTATCTTTTGAACGTAGTGTTAGGTATCTGAGTTTTGACGATAAATATCCTACATAGAACAACATATATGTTTACATTGTTGCATTGCAAATGCATTTAAACACAATTTACAAAAAAGTAAGTAAATATGTATGCTAACAAGTATACTAATATATAAGTATACAGTTTAAATGAATATATAAATTGTAATAATTTTTTGTTTTGTTTTTAGCAAACCGATTACTAAAAAGGCAAATGGAAAAATATGAACAAATTGCCGATATTTTTGTATGTTCGTTTTCTTCCCTCCGGACGTTAAAAGCGTCAAATTTTTCTTCCGCTGTGCAAAACGAAGTTTGCCGCTTTTCGTCTACGTCGAGTAGAAATACAGTATACACACCATGGGGGCAGTAAATAAGAAAGCCTCAGAGAACACATGTTTGTTGATCTCGGCTTTGCCACGGACTTACATGTGCTCTGAGACATTTCTTACTTTATCGCTTTAGATATGAAACATACTATTTTTAAATAGTACTCAATAAAACAATACTGAAACATTCCTTGGTGATGTTACTATAACGTTAATAGTCCTATCTTCTATTAAGTTTGCACCAAAGTGCGCTAGCCGTTAGCAAGTGCATAAGTACACCTATGCCAATGATCAATATTAAATTATTAATAACATTAGTATCATTTATTTCCAATTCGTTTAAAAATTTCGTTGGTTTTTTATAATGACAATAAAAGTCATCGCAAACCAAATCCATTCGGTCATATCCGTAAACTGTATAAATGAGACTATGGAAACTGGCACGAAAATAGGATATGTGAAATATCCAACGAAATGCACGAGGAGTGTCCATGTATGTTGCGCAAAATCCAAAAACGGAAAATAGTACGGCGATAATGGGTCCTAGGAAGACTGCGATCTAAAAATATAAACAATAAATTCAAATTAACAAAATTATAATAGAATAAAAAACAAAACACACATATGTGTCACTTATTTATATTAAAAATGATTTATTTACTTTAACTGGGGTAGTTGCACCGATGAAAAATCCCCATGCTTGTGCGGTTAACGTTGCAGATATGCTGACAACCATAAAAAATAGGATACGATAAGTTTCTATGGGTTGTCCTGTTAACCAATAACTGATAGTCAAATAAGTTCCAGCACAGGCAGCTTGGAATGGTATTTCAATGAGTAGCATACTGATGTAATATGGTGCCAGTTTATACCACCGATTGAAATGTTCTCTACTAAGAATTTGCATTTCCAGGGGAACTGTATAATAAAGAAAATTAGAAGAAATATATTTACATTTATATTTATATAATTACATATATACATATATGTACATATAATGTACATTGTATACAGTATTGTATACAGTAATATATGTATTACTTACTGTGTATACAATGTTATTATTATAGTAAATACTGTATACAATACTGTATTGTTTTACAATACATGTATGTTTGTATTATATATATATATATATATATATATATATATATATATATATATATATATATATATATAATTAATTATACAGTTTTAAATTTTGTATAAAACTGTAAATACTTACAGGCAAGAGTAACCGCCATTTTTCCCGTGTAAACGATCAAAAGTAAGGAACCATATAAATAAACGTAATTAGCTAGAACACCATTAGCACGATAACCACTTCCCATATAAAGATATCCAAATATAACGCCAATGAGCAAATGACAAAGTAATCGTACCATCAAAAGCGTGTAATCTCTTTTCAAGCTTATTAATTGTCTTTTGTAAAGAAGATAACATTGTGTTAAAAAACTGGTCGTAGGTTGTTGTTCCGTAATGATATCATCTGTCAAACATATTAGATTAGATTAGGATTTTGAAAAATGTTTAGAAAAATGATTAGAATGTGAAAGAACATTTTATTTATAACAACAGGAGTAAAATGAATTTACAAAAAATGAATATAAGATATTGATTTATTTACCTTCTGAACTATCTTTGATTACTTTTGGTACAACTCGTGTAGTTGTTCCCTTGTCCCATAAATTTTCATCTGCTGCTGCTGTTAATTTATCAACCGTTATACCATAATCACCAATAGCAACTTCGATTACTGTAAATAATAATAAAATTCACGAATGTTTCATTATTTTAGAGAGAGAGAGATTGAGAGAGAGAAAAAGAAAGAAGGTAATATTGTTGAGTGTATTTGAATACTTACAAAAATCTGCTGGATTGTGATAAGGTGGACAATTGATACCGATCGATGTTAAATGTGGTAATAGACCATGAATCGAACCCTTGTATATGCAATAACCATTTGCAAGTGCATAAAGGGAATCAAACATTTCAAATAGTAATGCACTTGGTTGATGTATCGTACAAACTATCGTACGTTTTTCCATTCTTGCCAATCTTTTTAACAATGCTATACATTGGCTACAGGACATTGAATCTAAACCTGAACAAAAGAACAAGAACATGTAATTTTAACGAATTATAAACATTATGTATTCAATGTGGATTGACAAATGTTATTAATAATAATAATATGAAAGAGTAAAAGTAATGATAATAATAAATTACCAACCGGTGGTTGGTTCATCAAGAAAGATTACTGAAGGATTGCTGAGTAATTCTAATGCAACGTCCAATCGTTTCTTTTGACCACCAGATAACCTTCCACATAAAGTGTCGTAGCAATAACTCAGACCTAATATTTCCAAAAGATTCAATACCTATGACATTAAAAATATTTTATTATTATTATCATCATCATCATCATCATCATCAGTATGTGCCATTTGAGTAATAAACCTCTTCGATTTCGCTAAGACATTAAATGAATGTGAATTTTTATTGAAATGGGGACTTCCCCAATTGATCATTAAACGATAATTGACTACTTCTGTGTTGTAAAGTTGATTAAAAAAAATGCAACTTTTTTAAAAACATACCATCATTATCAACTGATGGATGGATATGGTATGATGATGATTTATTTGAAATAGTAAAGAAAAAAAAAAAAGGATAATAATAATAATCTTCTTTCTCTTCTTTTTTTTTTTTTTTGCTTTTTTTGTTGTTGTTGTTATTGTAAAACAGTCGAGTCATTGAGTACCCATTAAAGATAATGAGGAATAAGGAGGGGGGGAGGGGGAGGGGGAACAGGATGGGAATAAAAGAAAAAGAAGAAGAAGTAGAAAAAAACCATAATGGTACCTGAGTATGTTTATATGCCGAACTTATATTATTGCCTAACTTCAAGTGTGCTGTTATGGTCATAGCTTCGCCAACTGTTATTCTTCCTCGTACCAAAGAATCTTGTTGTATGTAACACGACGTTCTTTTCCATTTTTCACTGTGTGCTACTCGAACTTTCCCATTTACCAGAACCTCACCGCTCATACCTTTCAAACTGTAAAAATGTTCATGAGATTTAATATAAAAGAATATTAATGAACTTTAGTCAAAGAAATTCGAATACTTTTTTTTTGGTTGGGTGGGGGGATGATCAATTATACTTGTAACATCATCATCATCATGATCATCCTTATCTTTTGTGTGTTGGATGTGTTTAGTTAGTGACATTGTTTAAATAATGAATAAAATTATATTGAGATTTGTATTTGTTACTTCATCAATTGGAATTTGAACGGGGATTGATCTACGTATGAAATTATACTATTGTATACAATAAGTGCTTACTCGATTTTTTTTTCTTTTTCTTTGTCTTTTCTTTTTATTTACTTATGTACAAGAGCCATTGTTTTTTGTTTTTTTAAGGTTTTTGTTTTTTTTTCTGTCATTTTATTCATTCGATAGAAGATTATTACGTATTATAGGTTTATAAAAGATTACGTATGAAACTTACGTATAACCAGCAAGCACGTTTAGTAGCGTTGATTTTCCTGCGCCTGATGGGCCCATAATGGCGACCAATTGGCCAGCTTTGAATTCGCCACTTACACCATGCAAAATTTCTTTTTTTTCTGTATGGTTAAAACAAAAAAGAGAGATGTTTATATTAATAGAATAAATTACGAACAAGATGCGGTATTGTTCATTTATTTATTTATTTATTTATTTATTAATACGTTGAGTGCAGCAAGCTTTGTTTTATCTTCGTTTAAATTTTCAATTTCATCGATATACTGACAGTTGAAGACATTTGTTTATCTTATGAAATGATATTAAATGTTTTTATAATAAATACTTTTAACGCGTTATTTATAAAATTAATTATTATGCTTTATTTTTCTTTTTTTTTTTTTAAATAATATTTATTTATGTTTTTGTAATTATTTAAAATTTATGAATATAAAATGCAAATTACTTTTTTTAATATGTACAATTATTGTAATTTATATGAAAAGTAAAATGACGGTCACCGGTTAACGACGTAGCATTTAACCTATAAACCAATTACCAATTTGTCAAATTTAACCCTGAACTTAGCTGCAAAAGAAATTCAAATAACGCGGGAAAATAATTCGTTGTGTAGAAAAATGTCCTTTTTATTACTCATACTTGAATTATTTGGATAAAATGTAAGTCATTTTTTAAAAAATAATTTTAGTTTATCGATCAATGTTCAATTATTGTAATTTACATGAAAAGTAAAATGTCGGTCATCGGTTAACGACGTAACATTTAACCTATAAACCAATTACCAATTAACTGAAATTAACTCTGAATTTAGCTGCGAACGAAAAATTCAAATAACGCGGGAAAATAATTCGTTATACAGAAAAATCTTGTTTTCTTTTTCATATTTGAATTAATTGAATTAATATTTATTCTTCACATTAATGTAATTATTTTAAATTTATGAATATAAAATGTGAACCATTTTTTTTTAAATAATTTTAGTTTATCGATCATAATTCAATTATTGTAATTTACATGAAAAGTAAAATGTCGGTCACCGGTTAACGACATAACATTTAACCTATAAACCAATTACCAATTAACTGAAATTAACTCTGAATTTAGCTGCGAACGAAAAATTCAAATAACGCGGGAAAATAATTCGTTATTTAGAAAAATGTCCTTTTTTCCTTGTCATATTCAAATTAATTCGTCTTAATAAATTCTTTTCTCTGACTCAAAAAGTCCAAGAAGTCTACGAGAAGAGAATAATGAATTTTCATTATTCAATTATGTTTATCGTTATTCGTATCACGAAAAAGTTCAACATGAGACCCGTCCGTGACATCATTACCATGGATTTTTTAAAATCGGCTTAAACGTATCGCTCTTAATACGTTATTATTATTATTATTATTACTAAATTATATTTTGTCTTTGTGCGTTTAACCCAAACAAAATATACTGATAGACAATTTAAAATATCTTTTCAATTGTTTAGTCTCGTACGTAATCCCATCATCCATCCATTATCCTCGACCATTTGTATTATTAGAATTTTATCACGAAGTTTTTATCGACTTTCTCGATATGAATAAATATTTATTTCAAAGTCTACTGTATAAATTGATTTTATATGGGCCGCCTATTTTGAAAGTGGCTCAACTCCGTTTTCCAAAAAAATCGACTTAGTTACCGTAATAGTTACATTTTTACATGATCTTTTCATTATCAAGCAATTTGTTACAAATATATTTAACCCTTAAAGTGGACACTTGATAAAAGTTAGTTAACACGTTCACGCTGGCGCGTACCACCGGTGGCCCGCATTAGACTGTCTCATCGGGCGGCTTGAACCACCGGTGGCCCACGCTTGATTGTCCCATCGGGCGGCTTGTACCACTTGATTTTCAGTGTCTGCGCTGTAAGGCGGCACTCGAATCTAAGATGCGCTTCATCTGGCGGCGCGTGATTTTTGCTTGTTCAAACTTGGAACAAGGTGGACCACCGGTGGTACGCGCCGCCCGATGGGACAATCAAGCGTGGGCCACCGGTGGTACAAGCCGCCCGATGAGACAGTCTAATGCGGGCCACCGGTGGTACGCGCCGACGTGAACGTGTTAATAATTGCCACTATTTTAATAGAAAATATAAATTTACAACATTTACATACACTTAAGCAGTATAACTCGTTATACTGTTCATTGTATTGAAACGCAAACCCTTGAATATCTCGATTCGAGTATAAATAGAGAGATAGGCCACTTTCAAAATAGGCGACTCATATAATATTTATTCAAAATTAACGTTGATTATAATAATAATAATAATAATAATAATAAAAATAAAAGGACAAGAAGATGTGAAGAAGAGAAAAGACAGGAATGTGTATCTTTTTGTTTATTTTATTTTATTTTATTTTTTTTTGGTAATCTTTTCGATTTCTATTTTGATCAGTGACGTATAGAAAGCAACCTGTTCGATATAAAAAAGTAAAATACAAAATTAATTACATGAGATACAAAATGAAAGATTCGTGTGTATTAGGATGGTAGATTTTAGATGTCACTTTTAGAGAAAGTAGGCTATGAAAGTTTGCAAATAAAAGAGAGAGAGAGAGAGAGAGAGAGAGAGAGAGAGAGAGAAAGAGCGAGAGAGAAAAAGAGAGAGAAAGAAAGAAAGAAAGAAAGAAAGAAAGGGAGTGAAAGTTTGAACATTCGACGGAGAACATTCGGAAGATTTTAAAAGGTATGAAAGATGAAGATGAAAATGATGTACCAAAATGTAATTATTTTAGAAATATTTTTGTAAATATTTTTGGAAATATTTTGTTCACTACGGAATTTCGAGTTTCTTGAAATATTCGTGGATTTGATTTCTCTTGTTTTTTTTTTTTAATTAAAATAAATCACAGAACATTATAATTATCAATGACACGTGAATCATTTGATAAAAAGTATATGTAAAAAATTTCCATAATTTTTTTTTATTTGAATAATGACAATTTCAATTAAACCATGTTATTAATTATAATTATAAAAATTTTAGAGATTGTAATATTAAAACGTGTAGACTGGCCCGTTTTAGGAAGTCACAATGAAAAAAACGTATGTAAATTTACGGGGCCTGTCTGTTATATGTCCAGAATGATTCGCCGAATGTTCATCAATGTGTCATTCAGTTATTTTTCCTTCTTCGTTTTTTTTCATTTCTCGTGTTTTTTTTTTTTTTAATTAAAATAAATCACAGAACATAATTATCAATGACACGTGAATCTTTTGTTAAAATGTTATGTTAAGAATTTGATTAATTTTTATTTGAATACAGACAGTTTTAATTAAACTATGTTATAAATTATATTTAGACAAATTTTGTATTGTAATATTAAAATGTGTATATTCATTTTGTTATTGTTTAAATATTTAATAATTTATAATTATTTAATTTATTATTCTATCTATATATTATATAAATATAGAATATAAATATTAATTATTAAAATATATATTATTATATTGTAATATATTAAATTTAAATTATTATTTATTTAATTATAATTATTAAAATGTATATTTAATTTTCATATATATATGTATATCTTCAAATATATAAAAATTACGTGTCACGTTGTTTGTCCGCAATGGACTCCTAAACTACTGAGCCGATTTTAATCAAATTTTGCACACTCTGTGCAGTTTTATCCAACTTGACAGATAGGATAGTTTATCTTATCTTAATATACATAAATTACGTGTCACGTTGTTTGTTTGCAATGGACTCCCAAACTACTGAACCGATTTTAATCAAATTTTGCACACTCTGTGCAGTTTCGTCCAAATTGAAAGATAAGATAGTTTATATCTCAATTTATAATAGCAATATTATTTGTTTATTAACAAAGAGTCATGATTATCTCTGTTAGTTCGATAAGATTTTAACAGATGGCGGTATAAGGTAATTCGTTGACTTAAAGCCATATGTATCGGACTGATTGTGAGTTAAAGCAACGCATGGCTAGGCACCCCTAGTTTAATATATAAAATATTATTATTATTATTATTTGAAACATGCTATTTAATAATAATAAATTTGATTATCATTAATTTCTTACAATTAACTTCACGAAATATTAAAAACTTATGTGAAAACTAACATAAATATTCGTAGTCTTAAGTCACAGACGAATCATTACATAATTCACTCATCTGATTGATCATGAAAATGATCAATGATTTCAAGCACGAAAAATGAAATATTTATAAAAAGAAAAAACAAAAGTAATTACGCATTTTCTTAGAATGTAATAATAAAAGGAAAATGATTCATTATGGTGTGAAAGGAGTGGGGTGAGGAAGGGGTGAGGATGAAGGAAAAAAACCCAATGCCATTAATAAAGGAAATTAATCAAATAAACTCATTCGATTTGTATTCCGTACGAAATAAAAATTATTCTGTAATACTGTTAAATCATGTATTATTCA
This sequence comes from Polistes dominula, assembly GCF_049000335.1. NCBI lineage: Eukaryota > Metazoa > Arthropoda > Insecta > Hymenoptera > Vespidae > Polistes > Polistes dominula. The sequence goes on along the minus strand of NW_028301003.1, from coordinate 1,402,787 downwards.
ACTATTATGCCATAATAATAATAATAATAATAATAATAATAATAATAATAATAAATAATTAATAACTGTCGTTGATAGTATAAATATGGGATTGAAAATTATATACCGAGTATTTTATTTGAATCGTAAATTCAGTGAAATATTTTGTTGGATAATAAATTATTGGATGATAAAGAAAATTATATATATATACCTATATATATATATATATATATATGTCAGACGACATTAGGTTAGTTAGAAATGACATTATCGGTTTTTTTTCTCTCTCTTTTTATTTTTTTCTTCTTTTTGCAGATGGAAGCGTAGAAGCGTGAAAGGTCACACGAAGATTAATTTTGACAGTTTCCTCTTTTTTTTCTATTTTTTTTTTTTTTTTTTTTTTTTTTATAAATGTAATCACATATTTTCACATATTTTATATATTTGAGTTTTCTCTTTCTTCTTTTTTTTTTTTTTTTTTCATTTCTAAATAGAATTAAATACATTTTTATATATTCTAATGCACCAATTTATATGCGCGAAGTTTTTATTTCTTAATACTAAAACCACTTATGTTGTAAAAAACACATATCTTGTGTATATATATATATATATATATATAAAATTATCATTCGTTTATTTTATCGAGAGATTCTGATAATTAAATACAAATTCCGAATTCTTTGTTTTTTTTTTTTTTTTTAATAATAATAAATACAATTTATATTATCTTGCTCGTTGAATTTATTAACATTGTTATTTTTCGTTTGAAATTTTTTTTATTTCTTTACTTTTAAAGTCGTCTGTAGGTCATGGTTTATTGGTTCATTTTTTTTTTGTGTGTGTCGTGTCGGTGGAACTGATTTACATAATTTCGCAAAGAAAGATATTAAATTTCGCTTTGCGAGAATTTAATACAGTTTCTTTAACACGTTAACACAGGCGCGTACCACCGGTGAACCGCGTTTGACTGTCCCATCGGGCGGCGTGTACCACCGGTGGCTCGCGCTAAACTGTCACACATCATCACAAAGGATGCGCAAAACTCTCAGCTGGAATTTCGGAAAAAAGTGAAGGTGACATTATCTGTCTCATTTTGTCAGAACAGTTCTTCTTATGACAGAAACAAAACAAAAATAAAAATAAAAATAAAAATAAAAATAAAAATAAAAATCAAAATGCATAATTCATTCGAGGAAAGTTTTAAATCGTCGAAAATATAAATATTCACGAACAAGAACGAAATAATACGCAAGCACGCACGCACGCACGCACGCACATCCGGAAAAATGAATACCACTATTTAGCTTTATTATTATTATTATTTTTTATTAACTAGCATTAGGAACTCAAAAATTCATTGCCGCAAATATCAAATTCCGCCATTGTTCTCGTCTCTGAACGCGAACAACCACTACTTAGCATTACGAATAATAATTTGTAATCATAGTCGAATGATTATTAAGTCTATATCATTATACTAAACTAACAATTAAATTGAAATTATATGAATCAATATTTCCTGTGATAATCGAGGGGTTCGTGGTGGGGATTGGAGTGGGGGATGAGGTAGGGGTTGCGGAGGGGGGGGGAAGGGAGGAATTTAATGATCTTTACAATTTCAACGCCATGTTATTTCTTTTTTCTTTTTTTTTTCTGTATCATTTGATTTAACAATAAACTATTATATATCTATATACATGTATGTAATAATAAATTAAATATAGGATTAGAGAAGTTTTTGATTGACATGTTTTGACAGAATAGTTATTACAGAATTACATTTCAAATGACTATTGTTTAAGCATTGAGAAAATGAAGATTAATAAGAGAGAGAGGGAGAGGGAGAGGGAGAGAGAGAGAGAGAAATAAATAAAGGTTATGTTTTGTAAAAAAAAAGAAAGAAAGAAAAGGTAAAGAAACGTGTAATAATATTGTAAAATAAAATAATATGATATTTGTGATATTACATTTGAAAAGTCGTTCATTTTAAATGACACATCCGTTTAAATTCTATTAATAAAACGCTTACGTCGGTTGTATATATGTATATATCATTCGTTGAGTACAGTTCAGGAAACAGTTAACGTTATACATTATACATTTGTATTGTATGTATATATATATATATATATATATATATGTATATGTATATATATATATATATGTATAATAATTGACAATGTATATTCTGTAGTCGAGGAAGGATTCGTAATACGAATTTCTTGTTAAATGAACGTTACGTGATTTTTGTTTTTAATGGGTATAACGTGATTTGGATTTTTTTTTCTTTCCTTTTCATTTTTCTTTTTTTTTCTTTGTTAAATGAAATATTGTTTGCATTATTGTAAAACAAGAAGATTTAACTGTTTCAAATACATTCATCAACAAATTGATTAAAACTTTTGTAGATAACTTATGAGATGCTATTATTATTTGTTTTGTAAATTGTTTGTAATATTAATTTAAAAATTGTTTGTAATGTAAACCAAAATATTATTGTGTAAACTTTAAATGATTTATTTTTTAATAAGTTTAATTCGAATAGAATTGTTTCTTTTATTTTGTTGTATTAAATGAAATATTGTTGAATTGTTGTAAAACAAGGTAAAACATAGGTTTATTAAATTGATAATAATATTTCAAGGTAATTTATGAGATAGCATGAGTTCAAATCGTTTGAGTTATGTAAATGTCAATTGTGTAGGCGAAAAAAAACTAGTATTCAGTTCTTTTCTTTATATTCTATTTTCTGGAAAGGAAAATTCTATTCAGAGATTAAAAGGAAAGATTTAGGAGGGTTATAAAACCATAAAACAAAAAACTTAAGAATTATTGGGACCTACTGGTGCGATGAAAACCTTTTGTGCAAGTGTCGGGTTCTTCGGATAGTTTCAGATTTCTATGAAAATCACGTGTGACACATAAGGAGAAACAATACTCCGTTACTTGAAACGAGGTTTCTTTATGCATGGTCTTTTACTGCGATCTTTGCTTAAAAACATAAGCTGTACCCATCGGTTAACTATATGGGGTGTACTCTTTTGCTATTGGTCAATAAGATTCATAATTTCCTTCCCTCTCCAAAAGGGGTGTAGCTCATTTCTGATATTAATATGTGGAAAGAAGTAAGAAAGTGTCCTTAGTGAGATTTTAGTCTGTATCAGTCCTTAGTCAGTCCTTAGTCCTCAGTTTTCAGTCTGTATCAGTCCTTAGTTAGTCCTTATGCTCAGTCTGTATCTACCCTTAGTTAGTCTGTCTGTATCTGTTCTTAGTCCTCAGTTTTCAGTCCGTATCAGTACTTAGTCAGTCCTTAGTGCTCAGTCTGTATCTACCCTTAGTTAGTCTGTCTGTATCAGTCCTTAGTTAGTCCTTAGTGCTCAGTCTGTATCTACCCTTAGTTAGTCTGTCTGTATCTGTTCTTAGTCCTCAGTTTTCAGTCTGTATCAGTCCTTAATTAGTCGTTAGTGCTCAGTCTGTATCAGTCCTTAGTCAGTCCTTAGTGCTCAGTCTGTATCTGTCCCTAATTAGTCTGTCTGTATCTGTCCTTAGTCCTCAGTTTTCAGTTTGTATCAGTCCTTAGTCAGTCCTTAGTGTTCAGTCTGTATCTGCCCTTAGTTAGTCTGTCTGTATCAGTCCTTAGTCAGTCCTTAGTGCTCAGTCTGTATCTGTCCTTAATTAGTCTGTCTGTATCAGTCCTTAGTCCTCAGTTTTAAGTTTGTATCAGTTCTTAGTCAGTCCTTAGTGTTCAGTCTGTATCTGCCCTTAGTTAGTCTGTCTGTATCAGTCCTTAGTTAGTCCTTAGTGCTCAGTCTATATCTGTCCTTAATTAGTCTGTCTGTATCTGTCCTTAGTCCTCAGTTTTCAGTCTGTATCAGTCCTTAGTGCTCAGTCTGTATCAGTCCTTAGTCAGTCCTTAGTGCTCAGTCTGTATCTGTCCCTAATTAGTCTGTCTGTATCTGTCCTTAGTCCTCAGTTTTCAGCCTGTATCAGTCCTTAGTCAGTAGATTTATTTTTTAATGAGTATAATAAGAATTTTTTCTTTTATTTTGTTTTCTCTGTTAAATGAAATGTTACATTGTTGTAATACAAGTTAAAAAATAAATTTATTAAATTGGTAATACTAGAAGGTAATTTATGAGATAGTATGAATCATCATCTATCATTTGAGTCTTGTAAACGTATAATGATTTATTTTTTAAAACTTATAATTCAAATAGGATTTTTCCTTTATTTTCTTCTATTAAATGAAATGTTGTTGCATGATTGTAAGACAAGTTAAAAAAATACATTCATTAAATTGATTAAAGCTTTTGAAAGGAAAATTCATGAGATGGTATGAATTAAAATCACTTGAATTTTGTAAATGTTAAATGATTTATTGTTATTATTTTTAATTTGAATAAAATTTTTTCTTTTATTTTTCCTGTATTAAATAAAATGTTGATTGCATTACTGTAAAACAAGTTATTGTAAAAGAAGTAAAAAAAAAAAATACATTCATGAAATTGATTAAAGCTTAGGAAGGAAATTTATGAGATGGTATGAATCATCTATCATTTGAATTTTGTAAATGTTCAATGATTTATTTTCAATACTTATAATTTGAATTTGTAAAACAAGTTAAAAAACAGATTTATTCAATTGATAATACTTGAAAGATATTTTTGAGATAGTATGAGTTAAAATCGTTTGAGTTTTGTTAACGTTTAATGATTTATTTTTATTACTTATAATTAGAAATGAATTTTTTCTTTTCTTTTCCTGTATTATATGAAAAATTGTTGAATTGTTGTAAAATGGTGTTTCTGCGAATGATAAGTGCAACACACCTTTCATGGAGTTTTTTTTTTTGCACTCTTTGCAATTGTTTAACGTATCTATTGGATTTTTCTCTCAATATTACCTTTAAAAGGTTCATTAAAGTCGGAAATACGTCCCCTGCACTCGGTTCATCTTTTAAGATTGTATCTCCAGAACGGAATTTTCCAAACCTATTTCTGACTGCCCTATTAGTTATCAGTCCTGCACTGTATACGCTGTATATTTTTTCAGTTGTCACCTTAGTGCTATGGCCTTGTTTCAATTCCTAAAGCGTTACATGTTGAATATGCACTTTTGGAAGTGAAAACTTCTTTAGAATGGGTGTGATTTGAAACAATGCAACGGAGCGGTAGGCGGCTATGTAACGGAGCGGTGGGAGGCGATGAAATGGCCGTGATACTAAATAAGAAGAGAATACAATTATCCTACATCAGATATTTTTATTTTGTATTCGTCTCATTCTCTCGAAACTTAATTTTATTGAAGATTTCACTTCTAACACGTGTGATCTTTACTATCCATTTTAGTGGTTAAGAAAAACGGTTAAATGTAACATTGACTGCATAAAAAAGTTAACAGAAGACTAAACTGAATCCTCATCTATACAGTAATATCGAAAATTCGTTTGTTTCGGTGACTTATAGTAGGTAAATACGAAAAATAGATTCTACATAGCCGCATCGGAAGTTACTTATGACTCGATCTAATAATAAAAATATAAATAAAAGATAATATATAAATCTTAATATATATATAAATTACGTGTTACGTTGTTTGTTCGCAATGGACTCCTAAACTACTGAACCGATTTTAATCAAACTTTGCACAATGTGTTCAGTTTCATCCAACTTGAAAGATAGGATAGTTTATATCTCAATTTACATTCGCAATATTATTTTATTGCGAATTATTTGTTTATTAACAACGCGTAACTGTGCACCCCTAGTATATTAATAGTAGATGATCTCATTGAAATATTGTAGAAGAGACAAGTAATCAAAAAAAATGATGCATCAGAATTATATAAAAGTTTAAATACAGTTAATAATAAAGTTCTATTAATAAAAAAAAAAGAAAATCGATTGAACTTTTTTCTACGTTACGTCATTTATTTCCTAATAATTAACTAGTTATAAAATTTTATTGACTTTAGTAATCGATTAAAATTGTTTGTTCATTTATGATGATAATTTGTTCCTTTTTTTCTTTTTTTTTTTTTTTTTTTTTATCCATAAAATATTATTTTTATCCATCCAATTCAATACTAATTTATACAAAGTTAATAAACCTTTTTTTTCTTTTTTTTTTGTTTGCAGCTCGTAGTTGCATAAAACTGAACTACGATACGCAAATGATCATTTTATGATAGTAAAAGATGAGTTTGTTCATCGAGTATCAATGTACACTTGATAAAAGTAATAATATTAATCAATATTTTATCATCAATCCTTTCATCATAATTTACACACTAAAATGTAACATGTTAATAATAATTTTTTGTTTGTTTGTTTGTTTTTTTTTATTCTTTGTATTTTTTCGTTTACATCAGATATATTTTCGTGCAGTGAACTTTTTGTAATCAGTCACGCGTAACCAGAGTGATTTTTTTGTTAAAACTTTGAACTAGTTTGTTTTTTTCAAGACTGTAAATTTTGTTCTCGTTTTCTTACATTTTCAAATTACATTGATACGCAAATTTATTCAGTTTTCTTTTTTCTTCTTATTACATCGCAGTTTTATTCTTTTTTTCCTTCTTATCGCATGAGTCAGATTTATACAGTGTAGCACGTTTCAAAAATGCAAAATTTTAACAGCGTTGTCACGTTTTCTTCATTATTTATCAAAATATTATCAAAACTGGGGCCCCCCACCCTTTCACTTTTTCCTTTTTATTATTGTACATTTTTTTGTTTTTTTGTTTAATTAATGACATTAATTTCTTACATAACTTGATTTATTACGAAACGTAATTATATTCAACGAAAAGGTCAATAAAAAAAAAAGAACCATAAAGAAAACAAATTAGGTCAATTCAAAGAAAGAGTGACATCTCTTATGGGAGAAAATGTGAAAAAGAAAGTGTCCAGCCTTTTCTATAAATAATAGTTTCAAAAAACCCTTCCAGAATGGCGCTGATGTAGACAGAAGGTATGGCATGAATATAGCAATTGTAAACGAATTGAAGTATGCCGAGTTATGTAATAATGTAGTAAATATAACCTTAAAGAATTATTATGAGAAAACGTGTAACCAGAGTGATTTTAATTCGTCAACTGTAAAATAGTACGTTTATTGATTTTGTAATCATTTAATTTGATGAATAAGTATGTGAATAACGAGAACAGTTATGGGTAAAATTTGTCTTGTGAAATTTGTGTTTCTCGTTTATTTCTCAATCCTACTCTAATAATATTTGACGTTTCCATTAAAATTTACCCTCTAGGTACTGTGGCGCCACCCTAATTGAATGCATTTCGACGGACACTTTTTCATATACAGTGATGTTACTACTCCTTATCTCTACTCTCCATAGATAAAACATAAAATATTCAAATAAAATATATAATGTAATATTAAAACAATTATATAGAATATTTAGAAAATATAACAAATTGTACCTATTTCAATGGAATGATTATTATTGATAGTTATCAACGATGTTATCAAATTAACCATTAATTAATTCTATATCTTGCTTTTATACAATCATGCATTAATTCTGTATATCAATTTCATATTTGTAATAAACATTTGTGTACATAAATAAGAAGCCATTAATCTGTTTAAATTCCAACGGGCTTATTATTATTTTGTTTTTCCTTATTCTTTTCTTTTTAATAGAAAAATAATGTAAAATAATAAGTTCAAAGTATATTCCTGTCGCATTGTTTCAAATCGTTCGTTAAAACAAAAAGAAAAAGAAAAAGAAAAAGAAAATACATAAATGAAATGAGTAGAAGAAGAAGAAGAAGTGGGGATGAGAAGAAGGGGGCGGGAGTGGAGGGGAGAGGAGAGGAGAAGGGGAGAAGAAAAGATAGAAAATAAAAATATTATGAGAAAAGAATAATAGAAATAAAAATAGAAAGAAAGAGAAAGAGAAGAGAGAGAGAGAGAGAGAGAGAGAGAGAGAGAGAGAGATGATAAGTGTGACGTAAACAGAACTATAACTCATGCATGTAATACCCTAGTCAAGTTTCATGCGATGACCTTTTTCCAACTATACATACTAACCTAACTAAAAGAAAGTATAATCATCTATCTATCTGTTATATTACTTTCTCGTGATAATTTCTAAGAGAAGAATTAACAGAAAATGAATAATAAAAAAAAAAAAAAAAAAAAAAAAAATAAGACAATTCTACACCAATTAAATAGTTCGTTGTTTGAATTAAATATTAGTTTTTCTTTTTTTTTCTTCATTATTATTATTATTATTATTAATGTTGTTGTTAAAAATATACGCATTTTGATGAAATATTTTCCATAAGTTTTATACGTGAGTTCGTCGAACACACACAAACACACACGACGACGACGACGACGACGACGACGATACGCGCGAGTACACACATACACATATAAATATACACTAATCGTTGAGATTTTTTTTATGAAATATCACTATATATATATATACGCGAGTATTATAAACAGTTACAAAGGAAGTAGAGAAAGAAAGAAAAAAAATATAATATTATAAATATTAACAGTGTATTGTTCTTTTTCTTTTGTTTTTTATTTTCCATGTCCTCAATTATGCAAAGAAAAATGTAAAACGTAAAACGCGTAAAACGTAATTGGTGTATATATATATATATGTGTGTGTGTGTGTCTGTGTGTGGTTTGTGTACTAATTAAATAGATTTCTCGTATATAAAATGAGAAAAAATTCATTATTTCTTATATCGGTTTTGTGTAATTTCAACTGCATAATATTTTTCTTATATTTATTATTATTATTATTATTATTATTATTATTATTATTATTATTATTATTATTATTATATTATTATTATTACAGTGAATGGAAATAATAATCGTCCACACGAGTTTCTAATATTTTAAATGAAACGAAGAGAAACAAATGAGATTAAATAAGTTGCGCAATAAAATATATGACTAAAAGAACAAATCATTGTAGTTATTATTATTATTATTATTATTATTATTATTATTATTATTATTATTATTATTATTAATCTAATATAATATAAGTAATGGAAAAATACGCTTTAAAAAAACAAACAAACAAACAAACAAACAAACAAAGTGAAAACAAAGAATATTATTTGTAAATCGTTCACGTATTATTGTTAACATGAAAAAACATTCGTTAAGAATAAAATATAAATAAATAAATATATATCATAAATAAATATAAATAATAATAAAAAAAAAACAATATGTATTAAATATCGTTGATTAAATGTTCATATAAAATGAAAATACTATATACATAACTGTATATATAATACTATTATATACTATTATACAGTTGTATGTACAAGCATGTATTATACAAACTGTATATACTATTATACAGTAATACTATTTAACAGTATAACTGCATATATTATTATACAGTAATACTATTATAAAGTATAAGTGTATATATTATTATACAGTAATACTATTATACAGTATAACTGTATATACAAACATAATATACATCATATTTTGTATATAATGTATACAAAATAAATATTAATTATAATAATTAATTAGAAAATAAATAAATATTAACACTAGATATACATGATCAGTCATTTTGATTGGTCGTGCCATTTTTCAATTCAAAATGTCTACTTCATGTAACATTTGGCTTCTGTAAATAATAAAACGTTTTGTTATTTAAAAATATCTAGAAAATTATTTATCTAATAAAATTATTATTGTTAAACATTTTTTGTTATTTTGTAAGAGTAAATAAAGACTGGAAGCAAAACTCAAAAAGCATTTTTTTCTGTATACACCAGTCATTTTGACTAGTGTGGTAGAAATAGATATTCTGAAAATGTTGGTATATATCTACTGTTAATATATTTATTAATATATTAATATAAATATATTATTATATATATATTAATTAATATATAATTGTTTAAAAAAATCATTAACTATTTATTTTTAACTCCGATTGTATTTTTATATGATATATATATATATATTACATTTTCTAATTATATTAATATATAATTATTATACATTTTTTTCTAACATTCCAATTATTAACACGTTAATAATTGAATATAATAATAACAATAACAATAATAATAATAGTAATAAATTAATCATAATGCGAACCAAATGTTAACCTACAAACACTATCAATGAACTTAATGCTATTAAAAGAGTGGGGAGTAGTGGAGTAAGAGTGGGGGTTAGAAGAAGTGGGGATGAACCAAATCTACAATAGATTGCAACGAATTATAAATATGATAAATAATGAAAAGTTTGAATAATTATCATTGACATTATTACGAAATATTTATCACGTCATTTCATAATTTAAATAAATATACTTATTTAATAATAATAATAATAATAATAATAATAATGATAATAATTATATATAAATATTCAGTACGTAATGGTACATGTAAATTAATTGCATGGTTTAATGAATAAAGGAAAAAAAAGATTTAAAAAAAAAAAAAAGATACAAAATGGAGTTGATCTTCGATAAGTGTCTCCTTGATCTTTGTCAAGGTTAACTACGATGACTTTTAATAAAAATAAATACAGATGACCAATTTCAATGTATATTAGTGTGTTCCTCTGTGTGTGTGTGTGTGTGTGTAATTGCTTCCTTTTTAAAAATAATATTAAATTAAAATGATACAAAAAGAAAAAAAATATGAAAAAAATGTCTAATGTATAATTAGAAAAAAAAAAAAAAATAGGAAAAAGAACAAAAAAACAAGAAGCAGTAAATTGATTGAATTAAAATTTACTACTTACTAATTGCAAACTTCTTGAGATTCCATTCCTTGACGCGAAATTTAATGTCCTTGAAGATTAGATCAATTTCCGGTCTCCTTGGAAACGAACAATTTTTTTCTAATTTGTATGTGGCGGGGGGTGGTAATGTGTCGGATGTAGCCATATTAATTGCTTCAACATTTGTTTGACTTTTATTATCAGTTTGACAACAACTCAAGGAAGATTTTGACGGTGAATAATTTGACGAATTGCAACTTGTCATCGTGAATTTGATTGGTTTGTTTTTCTTTATTTTATTTTATTTTATTTTATATATATATTTATATTTTTGTTTTTTTCTTGTTCTATTATTATTATTATTATTTGTTGTTGTTCTTCTTCTTTTCTGTATTTTGTTTTTGTTGTTATTTTTCTTATTGTTTAATTTGTTATCTTTTATTTTGTTTTCCTTCAATTTGTCAAATAAAATTTATTTATTTATTTTTTTTCTTCTTCTTATATTTCAAGAGACAAATCCTTCATGGTTTCTTCTTTTGTTTTGTTTTTTGTTTTTTCCTTCGTATTTTCCCTGTAAAGAAGAAAAACAAAATTCGATCGATTAGGTAAACTGCAATTTTTTTTTTTTATTTTTTTTTTGTTTTTTTTTTTTTGGCGTCGTAAAAAGAAAATTTATTTTATATTTGTTAATTAAATTTGTTTGTTTTTTTTTTTTTATCCTTTCGATTTTAACACAATAATAATTCGAATTGTTAAAGGTTAAAGTCTTCTTCTTCTTCTTCTTCTTTTTCTTTATGGATAAACACCATGACGCGACAGGAACTACATGAGTTGAATTGACTTAAGTAGTGGTGGGGAGTGATCGAAGAGGGGAGGGGAGGAGAGGGGAGGGGGAGTCTATGAAACTTTCAACTTCAGACCTTTCACCGACGGATGATGACCACATTTTTTTTAAATGTCTCCCTCGACAATTATGTTTGTTGAAATGTTTTCTTGGGTTTATTTTTTTTAAACAAATAATATTCAAAAATCGTAAAGATCAAAAATGCAGCAGAAAAAATAAAAGATAAAACAAAATGCAGGAATTTCAGCAGAATTTTTTTTTGTTTTTTTTTTTTTGAAAACTTGCCTTACAATTATTCACACAACAAATGATTTTTATTTTTTTATTTTTGATTTAGTATTAACAAATTGTATTGTTTCGTTTGAATTAATTATTTGTTTAACCCCCCTTCCCCTCTACACCCTCCTACTACCCTAGTTTTCTTCCCAACATTATTTTTGCATTTTTATTTTATTTTATTTTATTTTATTTTATTTTTGTTGTTGTAAAAAACCAAAAGTTTCTTTTGATCCTTTCTCGAGGATATTAAAAACGATATTCCTTTTATTGGATATCCTGTTTGTAAATTGACATATTTTATTACTGTAAATTATTTTTTTAATTTTTTATTTTTTTTTTATTTCACACTAGTGTGTATATACGTGTTGTACGTGATTAATTATTCATTGTATAATAATAAGCTTGTTTTTTTTTTTTTTTTTTTTTTATATTAACATAATGCATACATTTTGCACACACTTATGTTTGTCTAACAGTTGAATAAAAAATTCACATTGTGAATTATAACTCGGATTTTATTTTATTATAAGACAGTCAAAATATTGTTTTTAACAAAAAAAAAAAAAAAAAAAAAACAATGTTCAATCAATTCGAGGTTATAAATAAACGTGATTATATATTATTTAGTTAATGTGATTAATTTTTAAAAATAGTCAATTTAGACAATAATTTATACAATTAAATTTATTATTATTATTATTATTATTATTATTTAATAAAAATTTTTTTAATGATTTATTATGCATTGGTAGAATATTTTTTGTTTGATTTTTAAAAATAAATATAATACACTCTCACAATGAATTATAAGAAAAAAAACTAATCTACAAATCTCATGGTCAGACACATTTAAATTTATTATAATATTTTTAATATTATATAACAATTTAAAAAAATATATATATATTATTAACATTTGATTATTTGAATAATAATTTCAATGATTTATTTATGCTTCTGTAGAATTTTTGAAAAAAAAAAAATAAAAAAAATAGAAAATACGCATTCAAATGAATTCTAAGAAGAAAATCTGTCAGACACATTTAACAAACATTTATTTTCATACTATTGAATATTATTAATATTTAACAAAATTTTGATTTATAATAATCTTGTAATTTTTACTTAATTGTTAATATTGCAAAAAATATCGAATCTGTAACGAATTAAAATGTTTTCTCCTTTATATTGCATAATAATAGTTTTTCATTCGAGGTGTTCGAATGTATATACTGCACTTTGAATAAATTAAATTGATATGACATAATAATAATAATAATAATATATATTTCTGTTCGTTCATTTTTCTTTCAGTTTCTTTTTCCCTTTTTTTTTTTTTGTTTTGTAGATAGAAATAGGAACGATTGCTTGATATGCAATTGACAATAATTGATAGAAAAAGGTTGTATGAATTAATTTTGTCAATTAACCATAAATATCATCATCTAACTTTCATGTGTACTGATTAATTGTCTTTGAATATCTTTTGAACGCTTCATTTAATCGCCAAAACATAAGACACCATTTTTATACAGCCCTTAATTTCCTAGAAAAATTTCTATTGCTAATTTAATAATAATCATTTATTGTCGTGTTATATAAAATTCATAAACAAAGATGAAATTTGTCTGAAAATAAATCAAAATTAAATCTTCAATATCATTCAAATGGTGAGGTTTATGAAAAAAATCGAAGATACCTTTTTTGTAGAGCATTCAATTTCCTACAAAATTTGTCTTGAACATTTTTCTGTACAATCAATAAATAATGAGTTATGAATTTTATTCTATTGGACTGAGAGAAAAAAAAATAATAAAAAAAACTACGATGCGGAGGGGATCTTCCTATTAAAAAATGAAGAGGTCATATTTGGTGAAGAATTTTTTTTTCAGGTCTCTAGCAACCCATTTTTCCGTGGCACTTGTAAAAGAAAAAAATAATGGATTTTTTTGACCCATCCTAATATATATATATATATATTGAAAACAATGTTAATACAACTCAGAACTATTTGCATATTCTTATCTAGTAGTGACTTATTTTACTTTTTTTTTTTATATTTATTATCTTCATTAACGATCATTTGAAAAGATAATATTCTCTGACTGTGATTTACGAGTGTGTTACAGAATAAATTAATTTATGGTAGTAAGTATTTTCTATAATTTATTGTTTAATTAATTAGAAATGTTCCTCTTTTTTTTTTATTATTATTATTAGTTTTGTATTGTATATTATTACAGTTTGATATTATCAAAATTTGCAATGTTAAATTTGTTATAAAATAATTGAGAAATAGGATGATTTTGTCAACAAAAATTATTGATCACGATTATTATTACGTGGAAAATTTTTTCAACACGATTTGTGTTTTTTTTCTTTCTCTCTGTTTTTCTTTTTCTTATTCTGTTTCCTTTTTTAAAACAACATTTTTCTTTGTAATTAATTTGATTGTGTTATCTATCATTGGACGAGTCATTATGTTGATTATTTCATACATTAATATGTTTCTATTAATATGTTTCTGTTTCATTATTTTCTAGTTTAAAGCTGTGCTATTTTATTAAATCTTTTTTTTTTTTTTTGTAATTTTCTACAAACCCCCCATCCCTCCCCCTCTTCGTTTAACGATAAACAACACGTTTTTTTTATGATTAAAAATAATACAAAAATTAATTCATTTTAATAATCATGTTTATTGTTCATTGCATTTATATTTGACAATGAAATTTATATTAATGAATTAAATGAAATATTTTGTAATGGAGCACGGCATGGCTCAGTCGGTAGAGCGCTCGACTCCCGCCCGGAATTCGCGAGTTCGAGTCCCCGCTCTCCGACATCGAACGAGGGGGGCATGCCCTGTGCTCGTCGTCGTGGCTTTGGGCTCGCGGGCGTCAGAAATGATGCCATTTGGGACCACCGTTAACATTCAATGTGATGGGCTTTGTTGGGGGGACCCGGATGTGCTGCACTTCGCACGGAGGACGTGTGGGTGCCCACGGGACCACTACAATGATAGGTGCTCCCCCGCAAGGGGCGCCCAGGCTGGCTTTAGGCTCGCGGGCGTCAGAAATGATCCCATTTGGGACCACCGCCAACATTCAATGTGATGGGCTTTGGGGGGAACCGTACTGTGCTGCACTTCGCACGGAGGACGTGGGTGCCCACGGGACCACTACAATGATAGGTGCTCCCCCGCAAGGGGCGCCCAGGCTGACTTTGGGCTCGCGGGCGTCAGAAATGATGCCATTTGGGACCACCGCCAACATTCAATGTGATGGGCTTTGGGGGGACCGTACTGTGCTGCACTTCGCACGGAGGACGTGGGTGCCCACGGGACCACTACAATGATAGGTGCTCCCCCGCAAGGGGGGGCGCCCAGGCACAATGGTTCAAGGAACTGAGCGCCCGGGTAACAAACCACACGAAAAAAAAAATATTTTATAATAAATATTATTAAATATTAATATTTCTACTTTAAATATTAATATATTATATATTACTATTATATTAATATTACTAATATATATTATTATATCGTTTTTAGCATGCTTGCGATTAGTATTATTATTTGATGATAATTATTTTACGTTACATTAATTGTATATTATTATTTAATAACGTTATAATATTTGTAATAAAATCGTTAATTTTTCTTCAACATAATTTAGAACGTTTAATTAAAACATATATTAAATTTCTATTATAAAAAAAAAAAGAAAAAAAAAATCATTTCGATAACGGGTTCTGTAATTAAAATACTTTGAACAGTTGTTGATAACACATCGAGAAAAAGATTTTAAAAAATTATTTATTAGGTTTAGTCTGATTTAATTAGAAAAATGAAACTTGAAAAAAAACAGAAAAGAAAAATAAATGATAGAAACGAAAAAGAAAAAAAAATTTAAGCAAAAGGAAAAAAAAAACAATTTTATAAGAAAATGATCATCGATCTTTCAAATAATTATCGTCAAAATGTCGTCGTTTTTTAATCTCTTCTTTAATTTTCTCTTTTATATAAATTCGATACGCAATATGCATGTAAGAACATTTACTCGACACAACTAGAAAGTTCATTTCAAATAAAAAAAAAAGAACGACCATTACCACAACTACTCTTTGTAACAATTTACCACGAAGTATCGTAAAAAAGGAAAAAAAAAACTAGATTTATAATTTTGAAATTTTAAATATTTAAAATTGACCGTTAAGATAACGAACAAAAATGATATTCTAATATTAAACTTTGTTGATCAATAGTTTGTACAAAATTATAAATTATAAATTATAAATTATAAATAAACTAAGAAAATATATTGTTCATTATCCAATTGTTTAAAATCTCATTCTATAATTTATTATTATATATGTACTTATATATTATTTTTTTTAAAGTTACCACGAAGTATAGGAGAAAGAAAGAAACTAGATTTATAATTTTGAAATTTGGAATATTTAAAATTGACCGTTAAGATAACGAACAAAAATGATATTCAAATATTAAGCCTTGTTTTATCAATAATTTGTACAAAATTGTTAATTTATCGCAAAAAAGGAAAGAAACTAGATTTATAATTTTGAAATTTTGAATATTTAAAATTGACCGTTAAGTTAACGAACAAAAATGATATTCAAATATGAAACCTTGTTTTATCAATAATTTGTACAAAATTATAAATTATAAGTGTTATTTTGTTTTTTTTTTTGTAAGAAAGTTTGGTTAGGTTTATAATATTAAACAGTATAGTTTATTATACTTGATAATATAAAGGGAGTAAATAAAAAATATATTGAATGATATTGACTATGAAATATAACACATGTTTGCATATCAATGATCTACGCAATATTTTTTTTATTATCCCTTTCCAATATATACACGACAAGATAATATTAATTACAATAATTATAGTAAACTTTGATAAGATAAAAAAAAAAGCATAGAGCACAGACACACAAACACACATACAAACATACACAATAGATTGATCTTCATCAAGATTTCTTGTAAAGTGAGAAAATATTAATAGTTGTGGACGTTTCTCCTAATGATTTTGTAATCGTGTTTGTTTCGTTTGTTTTTTTTTCTTTTACAAATAAGATTCGTGTTATGGTAATGAAAAGCTAAGAAAAAAAATCATAAAAGGTAACGTAAAATCATAATTAAGTAGTTTGTAAAATAGTACAGTACAAATAATAAATAATATTTTTTATTCTCTTTTTATTTTTACGTGACGTAATATCACCAATTCAGGGACGAATCTATGGCTCTTAAAACAGAGGGGAGAAACAGGGGGAAATTGTTCGAAGACAAAAAAACTGGTCGTCTCGACATTTGTTTCATTTATTATTTTGATAATTTTAATTAAATTATTATTCTTAATTATACTAGAAAATCTCTGGCAGGAGCGTGGTGTAGCAATTCGACCTATCTACTGTAATTTTGAATTTAGCCACCAGATAGCGTATTCAAGTGCTACAGATCCCACTACGTAGCATAGCAATTTGACTTATTTACTCTAATTTTGAATTTAGCCACCAGATAGCGTATTCAAGTGCTACAGATCCCACTACGTAGCATAGCAATTTGACTTATTTACTCTAATTTTGAATTTAGCCACCAGATAGCGTATTCAAGTGCTACAGATCCCACTACATAGCATAGCAATTTGACTTATTTACTCTAATTTTGAATTTAGCCACCAGATAGCGTATTCAAGTGCTACAGATCCCACTACGTAGCATAGCAATTTGACCTATCTACTCTAATTTTGTATTTAGCCACCAGATAGCGTATTCAAGTGCTACAGATCTTAAAATAGTTTTTCTTTTTTTTTGGCGTGAATCGAATTATTAGGAATTCTATTTCAATTAAAAATATCAAATAATAAATGTTCATATAATATAAATTGTTTTTGTAATTTCTGTGTTTTTTCTTTTTTTTTTTTTATATAACCAATTTTTTTCATCATTTATATAATATAGGGTTGTACTATAAAATTATAATTAACATGGAATAGCGAAACATTCGTATTTCGCCATTAATGCAATGTCCAACTGATCAATCAAATTTCTCATTATTATTATTATTATTATTATAATAATTATTATTAATTAGCATTAGAAGTTCGTAAGTTCATTGCGGCAAATACGAAATCCCGCCAGTGTGTTTTTTCATAAGTGTGTAATTTAATTTTACCCCCCCCCTCTCCCCCCAATATAATTATATTCCATTTTTTTTTGTATTTGTCATTTTTCTTCACGGAATAATTTTCAAAGATAAAATGGAATACCTAAAGAGAGAAAAAAATATACATACATATTAAATAGAATAAAAAAAAAAAAAAAGAAATGTTTTGTTACAATAATACATGTGTATTTATTTGTGTGTTGGAGAATACACAAGAAGACCGATATTATAGATTATGAATTAACATACATTCGTCGTGTTTAATTTTATTGATATAATTTAATACGTAGAAGAGAAAAGAAATATGAACACACCGTTTTTCATCATCATAATAATCAAGCAAATGTTTTACTTTCTAAAATTGCGAACAACTATACGAAATATGACAGATATATATATATGTGTTATCAAAGTTTTAATTATACGTTTGCAAAAATAGGTTAGAAGGTTAGAATAATATTTAAAGGGGACCGATTACTACGTTAATCAAGTTAACGTTCAGCGAATTACTACGTTGTTAAATATTGATATATGTTCTATGCGAATAAAATTATATTAATCAATGACACATGTATGAACATTATATTTTAGAAATTACATATATATATATATATATATATATATATGTATGTATATATGTATATGAATAAATATTTATTACATACCAATTATAACTATTGAAAAATATATCATACGATGGATATTGCCAAATAGATTCCGTCAGCCAATGAACAAGTAGCCAACAACAACACTTTAAATAAAACTAATTATACCGTGATAAAAAAAAATAAATAAAAAAAATATACAGAAACGTCACTTGACGAGATATTTTTGATTGTATTTTTATTGTTTGTTTGTTTTGTTTTTTCTCTCTCTAATTTTTTGATCAACACAACAACGATCCGTCCATCATTGTCGAAACATCATAGTGAACTGTAGACAACGGTAAAAATCGTTTTTACGTTCTCCTCACTGTTCACACCCGACTAACCACCACCATCACCAGTTACCACTGTAAATCCGCATGCCCCACATATACATACACATTCTATTTCTTTCTGTCCTATTGCGCATGCGCTCGTGTATGATCAAATTGCCGCGATCATTTCATTGGTCAATTTCAAATTATACGCGAATCGTATGCGCAACTCGAGATATCGTTTCACATTTCGCGCCATAATCGATAAGATACTACACTTTTTTTCTCTTTCTTTCTTTTCTTTATTTCTTTTTCTTTTTCTTTTTTTTTACCATTGATAATCGATCATATTCCATATCATATTTCTTTTATCTTTTCTTTTTTCTTTTTTGTATGTTTGTTCTAACTGGTGTCACATGATCGTACTGCGATACGCATTACGCTTGATTTAGTTAAAAAAAAAAAAAAAATATATCTAATAACTTTGATTACGTGTAATTTTAATCCATTTACTGTCGCAATTCACGTATTTTGATTTTATAAATGAATTGTGTGTGTTTTGTAAAATTCAAGAGTTTGTCTTCTGTTTAATATTTTCGTGATAATTTATAATGTGTTGATTTCATTCTTTGATTATACGATTATTCATCCGATCTTTCTTTCGTCATGTATTACTTCTATGACGAAATTAGCAACGTTATACAAGTGTTTTGGATGAATCATGTAAGCAAATAGTGGTTCCATCCTATCTAGAAGAAAAATAACTAACAAGTATTAGAAAAGTTGATAATAGATTGCACTTTAACCATCTATCGATAATACAGTTTACTACAATTACCCCTGTCGGAAATGTAGTTTTGATTGTTATCGAAAGTTTTATATGAAAACTCATAGATGTCATAATTGTCGATAATACAGTTTACTGTAACCACCTGTTGGCAATGTAGTCTTGTTTATTATTAAAAATTTGAAAGAAAAACTCATAGATGGCTTAATTGTCGATAATACAGTTTACTGTAACCACCTGTTGGTAATGTAGTCTTGTTTATTATTAAAAATTTGAAAGAAAAACTCATAGGTGGCTTAATTGTCGCTAATACAGTTTACTGTAACCACCTGTTGGTAATGTAGTTTTGTTTATTATTAAAAGTTTGAAAGAAAAACTCAGAGATGGCCTAATTGTCGGTAATATAGTTTCCTTTATTTCAATCTTTTTTCACATTTTAATTATATTCCATTAAAATGAATCATTTATTCAAATAAAAAAAAAAAAAACCATTATTTAAATAAGATCGAATAAATATTAGACGAATACGAATGAAAACATTCAAATTTATCGTAATACAAATGTTTTAATTAAATTGTTACAAAAAAATTATGTTAAATAATTTTATCATCATTCAAGATAATAATATTCGATATTCATTTTATTATAATAAAATTATAATAAAAAAAAAAAAAAGAATAAAACAAACAAACTAGAAGAAAGAATAAAGAAGATGAAGATGAATGAGTAAGTGAAATAAATCGATCAACTTTTGAAACACGTCGTCGTTTCAATCGCTTGAACATTGCCCTTTTGAATCATTCTACGAACAAATGATAAGAAAACAAACTGTTTCGTTGTATTCTCGATCTACTTGCTTGCTTGCTTGAGTTTCAATCTAATCCATAATACGGGATCGTACTTAAATCAAAGTAAAAAAAACAAAATAATGCAAAAAAATAATATAATTATCTTATCACCTTCTTCTAATAATATCGTTACATTTAATTGTTATATTATTAAAAAAAAAAAAAAAAAAAAAAAATTACTAAATAATATATGTAATTAAACTAATTATAATCGAACGAGATACACGCGATTACAAATGTACATAAAACTCGTGTATAAATATAACATACTTATATTAAGACATTAAATTACGAGATGAACAATTAATGCGAGATTAATTTCAAAATAGAATAAATAGAAATAAATGGTACATAAAAATAGATAGAAAAAAAAAAAAAAGAAAAAATGACCATCCAGTTGTCCAAAATTTCTTACACTTTAATACGTATAGGTATACGATTATCATCGTCATCGATATCGTAAGAATGTAGAAATGAAATTGGGACAAGATGTGAGTAAAGATGGATGTGTGAATAATGTAAACCACAAAATGTTAGAACAAACGAAACAAAACGAGAAATAAAAATACAAAAAAAAAGAATAAGACTCGAAAAATAAAAAATATCAGCAACATTGATGACGATTATTATTAATATTATTATATATTACACAATTGGGGGAGAAAGGGGGAGAGGGGCAGGTGGGGAGGGGGGGGGGGGGAATGTTCAAGGAAATTGTAATGATATCGATTAAAAAAAAAAAAAAAAAAAAAAAAAAACCAAAAAAATTTATGAAACGTAATGAGAGGAAACATTTTTTTTTTTTTCTCTCAATGATTTGTCTTGTTCAAAGAAGAAAAAAAAAGGAGAAAAAAAAAAGAAGAAAAAAAAACCAATACAACAAAAAACACGAAAACAACGATGATATTGATGATGATGATGATGATGAAAAAAAAAAAAAAATTCAGAACAAAAAAAAAAATGATTCGAAGATAATAATGGACTATGTGTGCCAAGTAATGCGTCAAGTCCGGGTACAAAGTTTTAAAGTGATTTGTAAGAAGAGAGTGGGGCAGGTTGGGGAGGGAGGGAGGGGGGAGTAAGGAAGGAAGAAAGGAAGGGAAGAGAGGTGGGGAAGGACAAGGGGCATTAGGAGGGAGAGTGGTAGGGAGGGGAGACAGTGAAGGGAGAAGAAGATTTTACACTGTATTGTTCTTTTCAAAGTGTGAGTAAGATGATCAAAATGAAAGAGAAGAAAAAAAAAATAGGAAATAACGAATGAGATAGATAATAGTTGAAATATATATATATATATATATAGATAAAGAAACAAGTTTTTCAAAGAGAGAGAGAGAGAAGGAGAAAGAATGTGAGAGGGAAGTGAGGAAGGGGAAACGTGGGACCGAAGGGTAGAGAGTAGGGAGAGTAGGTATAGGAAAGATGGAAAAAGAGAAAAGGAAAACTGTATTGTACAATTTCAGTCAGTACAGAAACATCGTTTGATGCGATTACTTGGTGTTTTGAAACGTGAGCTTATATTTTTCAACAGTTTTCTTTCATGGAATTATTATTATTATTATTATTATTTAAGAAGATAAATAATTATATTATAAATATATATATATATAGATATATAGATATATATATATATATATATATATGAAGAAGAGAAATATATAAAATAATAATTATAATCAAAGTTGTATATTGTGTTTTGTGATTTTTCTTTTTGGTGGTGGTTGTTGTTTTTGTTGTTGTTGTTTTAATAATTCAAATTTCAGTGTAATTACGTGAGAGTTGATTTTCTTTTTGTTTTTTTTTTTTGTTTTTTGATTTTGATTTTAGTTTCAATTTATAATTATATTTTTGATTATACATACGTATGTATTATTTGATAAATCAAACATTTTGGAAACTTATATTAGTGAGAGAGAGAGAGAGTTTGTTTTTTTTTTTTTTTTTCGAAATATTAAATTAAGTAAATGACATTTGTTTGATATCGCGTTGTTTATTAGTTAATCGTTGTTTTGACAAATTAAGTTTAAAAAAAAAAAACATTTTGCATAAAAATAATAACGAGATAGAAAATTAATGAATGAACGTGTAAAATCAGGATAATGCTAATAAGGTATGAAATTATTATACATTATTTTTCTTTTTTAGAATTATTGTATTTATACATGCATAAGCATGCATATATGTACATATGTATGTATGTATGTATGCATGTATGTATGTTGAATGTTTTATTGTATTTTCAATTTTGTATTAATAGATTACAAATTAATTCTCTTTATTATATTTTTTTTTCTTATTTTATTTTATTATTATTATTATTATTATTAAACAAGTGTATATATGATATTATGACGAATATAAAAAAGAAATAAAAAGATATAAAAATTAGACGACAATCTTTGAATAAGGATTAATCGATTGGTAGTTAATAATAATAATAAGATAGAAAAAGGAAAAGTAAGGAAAAAGGGAAAGTTTATTCGCTTACCAGTAAACACATTCATTCCTTAAAACGTTCAACTCTTTTGCGATGTAAAAGGTGATTTAAAGTACAGATTTTTATTTTTTTTTTTTTTTTGGATTTTGTATTACTTGCTTACCATATCGATATTTATTTCGAGGTCCATTCAGATTTTTTATATTTACTAATATATTTTTAATATAAATTTAATATTTTTTTTAGAAAATATAAATATATATATATATGTAACTGTATATATATATATATATATATATATATATATATAAGTACACATACTGTAGAAATACTGTATATATATATATATATATAAGTATACATACTGTATAAATACTGTATATATATATATATATAAGTATACATACTGTATAAATACTGTATATACATATATAAGTATACATACTGTATAAATACTGTATATACATATATAAGTATACATACTGTATAAATACTGTATATACATATATAAGTATACATACTGTAGAAATACTGTATATATATATATATAAGTATACATATTGTAGAAATACTGTATATATATATATAAGTATAAATACTGTATAAATACTGTATATATATATAAGTATACATACTGTAGAAAAATACTGTACATATAATAAGTATACATACTGTATAAATACTGTATATATATATATATATATATATATATATAGTTCATTTGCATACGAAATTATTTCTATTCTTATTTACGGAAGTAAAAATACGGGACGATGATATGAATATAATGTTTTTTTTTTTTATTAAATCATATATTATCATTACATTTTCTTATCGCACTATTATTGATAGACACGTGGCAAGAAAAAGATTGTTTAACAAGAAAACATGACGGAAAATGAATAGTAATAATAATTTACAGAGATTAGTAATAATTTTCCATACGATTAATTACATATATGTATATATATATATATATATAAGTATGTACATAGTTATTAATATGTATTTTACAAGGACTGTTTATTTTTTTATTTTTTATTAAATTCCAATGCATTATATCATTGGTTTTTGCATCATCATTGTTCTATTTTTGTCTTCGTTTATCTTATTTTCCTTTTTTTTTTTTTTTTTGAAATAACTATAAATGTCACACGAGATTTGTTGTCTAAAAAAAAAAAAAAAAAAATAGAAAGAAAGAACAAAAGGAAAATGGAAAAGAAGTGTTTTCAGTATTTCTATCTATAAATACTTGTTTCAAGGAAAACTAGTAATGTTTTTTGTTTTCTTCTTTTTTACTTTTCATTGTTTTTCTTTTCTAAATATTCTAAACACTTTGATAGGTAATAAACATTTGTGATAAAAAAAAAAAAATAAAAGAAAAATATTGAAATTTGTCGTAAATTTGTCAAAAATGTTTGAACACGTTGACTGCCATGTCAGGCATATATGACTGACGGTAAATATTCTGAATCTGGGCACCGTCAGCCATATTTTACTGACCCTTTTTCTTTTTTTTTTTTTTTTAGTTCTCACAAGGTATATTAGTAAATATTTCACAAAATATCAGACTAATGAATTGTTATAAAAGTTTTCTAAAAAAAAAAAAGAAAAAACAAATTGGAATTGTCATTAAAAAATAAATTTACAATGAAATGTTTCGAAAGAAATTACAGAAGTCCGTCAATTTCAGTCCCCAAATCAAAATACTTTCGCACAATTCGCTATTTCGCACATTTTAAAAGATTCTAAACTGTTTAATCCTCTGCATTCGGATGTCCCCTCTCAGGGGACATCAGACTGGTCATCAGATGACAATGTTGTTTGAATAAAAAAAACAAAACAGTTTCAGTCTTGCATTACGTGTTGTGTGTTTTGTTAATTTAAAACACAGTTTTTGCTGCATATTTTTTTATATTCCTATACATACTTTCGCACACACTTTAAGGACCCAATTATGTGCGAAAGTCGAGGGCCTACGATAAACAAAGTTGGAGGGGTTTATACAAAAAGTTTCAATAATCATCCAAAAAACATTATCCTCTCCATAGAATAAGAATTTTTTTTTCTAAACGTTCTAAACATAATTGTCTTACTATATAATAAATAACTATAGATACACAGTATCATTATTGGTCGTGTAACGCCAATGTATAGCAGCGCACTTGGGCCTGACGTAGGTTTTTTTAGAAACTAACAAACCGGTCAACGTGTTTTAAAAGAGAAACTTGCCAAGGTTTTTGTAGTACTTTTATATATATTTTTTTTTTTCAACTCTGTTATTTGCTTTAAGTGTTTTAATCTCGTATCCAAAAACAGGTTTTTTGCATTAAACTTTACAATATAGAATTAGATAAATTTACATATTCATTATGTAGAATTGTAATTAGTATGGCGTATTTATTATCGTTTCAGTGTCCATCACATTTTTATTACTAAATTATTACGAAAGGCAAACATGTTTTTTTTTTTTTTTATTACGGCAGACAAGGACCACATAAAAAAAAAAGTCGCATTTAGAAAGTATAATGATAATCCTTTCAAAAAAATTTAATAAGTCAATTACATAGCTGGAAATATTTTCAAAACATTTCATTTTTCATAGTATACATGGTGAAATTTTCAATAATGCATATTAAATAATTCAATGCTAGACATAATCCAAAATGCTCATGTTCTTGTAACGAATTGATTCAATATCGTTTTCGTCGTTTGAAGATATGATTTCAATTGTTTTTGATACCATAAAGTCAATGATCAGTTTTTGTGACGTCAGTCGATTGGTCATTTGTTTGTACACGTGTCACAATAGCAAGAGACACGCATGATCTCAGCTCATTTTGGAATTTCAAGCTTCTTTCGGAATTAGTATCATTTTAAGAACATGCATTTCCAATTTTGTAGAAATCTTAATCTCTGTATATATTTTATAGACTGTAATAAATTCCGGTTCTTCTTGTCCTTCTTCATAATCTATCAAATTATTGATAATGTCACTATCATTGACAGTTTCGTTCTCAATCATTTCGTCCAGATCATTTTCGCCGAAATTATCAAAGCTCTTTTTCCGCTGATGTTATATGCGAGCGCAGTAATTTCAGATAATAACGTGGACACGTTTTTGGTTATATTTCGATTAATTACACATTGAGGTTAAATTAAGATTGAATTGATTGACAATGATATTTACAATGATATAATTCTCGTTTTGTTTTGCTCATTCGATAGATTTTTTTATTCTGTCGTATTAGTAATTAATTTCATAAACGTTTCATGCAAAATTGTGCATTTAATTGCTAACTATTTGATGCTGACAATGATCAGACTATTATCAGAGTATTCTAATTATCGGATACGTCAATCATGGCAAAACTTAAATAGATGTCATCTGAATTTTTTGTCTCTTTTCATTCTTTTAAGATTAGTTATATAATTTATAAGAAATTATTACTTGAAAGACAAGTTTTTATTTATTTTAATGATTAAAATCAATGTAATCGACAATATGTGTATATATATATATTTGATAAAAAAATTACCATATTTTTTTTATTATAAAAGAAGATTTACGTCAATTGGATAGTTATAAGGAAATATTTTCTTTTATTTATAAATTATTATTGTAGATTTTATAAGTTATTTTTCTTTTCCCCGCCTTTTTCTACGAATTACAGAACGATAGTAGCCATTTTATCTCACGTGGGTACGTTAAACTGAATATGAGGTTAGAAACAAGTGAAAGAAAACAAAATTGGCGGTAATAATGTAAATACAAAAAAACTTATTGGATAATAATAATGAAAAGAACGAAATTAAATATGACGATATTTATTAAATAGAAGTATTTTATTTATGAAATATTGTCTCATCATAAAACAGTTCTGTATAAATATTAAAAATGGTAAAAATCAAATATTATTTATATCAATGGTTAACTGTTACGTAAGTACACTTAAAGTCAGTAAACTGTTTGGCTTGTTTAAATATTATTTTAGTATAATCAGTTTTAAAATGAATAAATTTTTCAAAGTTATTTTATAAAATAGTTAAAGACTATAAAAGTACATTTCAGGAATTGTAAATATTCAACATTTGCCAAGATTATTTAGAAAGTTTCTAATGTTTTTACCTTATGGTGATTCTGATTTAATTCCGTAAATATAAAATATGATTGAAACAGGTTTAGGGGAAAAATGTTGATTCCTTTTTTTATTTTTTGACACTTAACAGTAATATTAAAATCAAATGATATTAATTTATTTCAAACAAATGTAATATAATGTAATATAATATATTATAACAAAAACAAAAACGTGTTGCTGTAGCTCACAATCAGTCTTCGATACACACGTCTTTAAGTTAACGAATTACCTTATACCGCCATCTGTTAGAATGATATAAACTATCCTATCTTTCAAGTTGGATGAAATTGCACACATTATGCAAAATTTGATTAAAATCGGTTCAGTAGTTTAGGAGTACATTGCGAACAAAAGACGTGACACGTAGTTTATATATATAATAATAATTAAATAGAACTACTAGTTACTAGAAAAAACTAACTACCAATTATTACTGGTCACTAGAGAATACACAAACCAGTATTTCTTCTTTTTTTTTTTTTTTTTTTTTTTTTTTAAATAAAACCTGAGATACTTTATATAACAAGATTTTTTGTATGAAACTGTATAAATATTTCTCAGCCAGGTAACTCCCTGTTTTGTTTTTTTTTTTTTTAAAGTAATTAATTCTTAACGTTAAACTTATCGACACACTTCCTGTATTTCTATTTTCATATCTTTCAAAATGAAATGATTATTTATTAAAATAAAACAAAAAAAGAACATATTTTATTAATATAAAATTAATAATAATATTCAGTCTCATTTTCATTGTATTTTATAAACAAATTCAATGAAATTAACAATTATTAACATTTGCTTATCACACTTGATGCTTTGAGACCCAGCAGATCTTTTTGGCAACTTGAGTCATTTTTCTCAATTGTTTAACTTTGGTAATGTTCTAAACATATTTACATTTAATTTAAAGCTATAAAACCTATATGGTCTTTTTAAGTAAGTATTAAAGAAGTGTCAAAAACAATTTTGAAGTAAATCTATGCAATAATTTTTTTTTTATAACAATTTTTCTCGTCTGGGTCCAAAGGAACCAGACCTATTTTGCGACCTCATTATTCTCAATTGTTTAACTTTGGTAATGTTCTAAACATATTTAGATTTCATTTAAAGCTATAAAACCTATATAGTCTTTTTAAGTAAGTATTAAAGAAGTGTCAAAAACAATTTTGAAGTAAATCTATGCAATAGTTTTTTTTTTATAAAGATTTTTCTCGGCCGGGTCCAAGGGAACCAGACCTATTTTGCGACCTCATTATTCTCAATTGTTTAACTTTGGTAATGTTCTAAACATATTTACATTTAATTTAAAGCTATAAAACCTATATGGTCTTTTTAAGTAAGTATTAAAGAAGTGTCAAAAACAATTTTGAAGTAAATCTATGCAATAGTTTTTTTTTTATAAAGATTTTTCTCGGCCGGGTCCAAAGGAACCAGACCTATTTTGCGACCTCATTATTCTCAATTGTTTAACTTTGGTAATGTTCTAAACATATTTACATTTAATTTAAAGCTATAAAACCTATATAGTCTTTTTTTAAGTAAGTATTAAAGAAGTGTCAAAAACAATTTTGAAGTAAATCTATGCAATAGTTTTTTTTTTATAAAGATTTTACTCGGCCGGGTCCAAAGGAACTAGACCTATTTTGCGACCTCATTATTCTCAATTGTTTAACTTTGGTAATGTTCTAAACATATTTAGATTTCATTTAAAGCTATAAAACCTATATAGTCTTTTTAAGTAAGTATTAAAGAAGTGTCAAAAACAATTTTGAAGTAAATCTATGCAATAGTTTTTTTTTATAAAGATTTTTCTCGTCCGGGTCCAAAGGAACCAGACCTATTTTGCGACCTCATTATTCTCAATTGTTTAACTTTGGTAATGTTCTAAACATATTTACATTTAATTTAAAGCTATAAAACCTATATAGTCTTTTTAAGTAAGTATTAAAGAAGTGTCAAAAACAATTTTGAAGTAAATCTATGCAATAGTTTTTTTTTTATAACAATTTTTTCGTCCGGGTCCTTTGGACCCGGGTGTGGTAAGCGTGTTATACCAGGAAGGGTGATGAACAAATATTAACATTGTTTTTGTTTTACAAATTATCAAATACGGATCATTTTGTTGATCACTTGATATTTTTGATTTGAATTTTTAACGTTACAATTATTAATCATTTAATTCGTTCATTTATACAGGTTATTGACATCAAAATGAATGAATTGTTGATATCATTCTAATCTGCATAAGAATGCAAAAAACTATTATGTTTCTTTTCTAACCTCACTTTATAGAAGAAAGAAAGGAAGAAAGAAAAAAAGAAAGGAAGTGAAAATTATTTATTTATTCATAATTTTTACATAAATTTATTCTTAACGTGTCGCGTTGTACTATCATTTGCACATTGGTTGTTTACATAATTTGTTTTGGTTTTTGTCTTTTTTTAATTGAATGTTGCTGCTGCAGTGCATGCGTGTACATGCATATGTGTAGTAACGTGTGTGTAAGTATAGTAATTTGCGTCAGAGTCGCGTTAATGTCTCAGAAAAATCGATTAGAAAGTAAATATTTACAGAAGAAATAAAATAATATGAAAAATAATAATAATATAAACAGTGTATATATATATATATATATTTTGTTATTCTTTTCCATGGTCATTAGATAAAACTATAAGCAATAATTATCATCAAACTTGCTCAACTTTTTCTTTTTATACAATACTTAGTAATATTAAAAGTTCCTTTTTTTTTTTTTTTTTTTTTTACAATTTTAATATCGTTTTACTTTTTTATTTTTTTATTTTAATAATATATATGTGACACCAGACGTATTGAAATTGTTTTTTTTTTCTTTGCTTGTCCTTCTTTTTCTTTTGTATCGTTTTCTTCTTTTCATCTAGTGCCTTTCCTTTCTTTTCTTTTTTTTTTTTTTTTTTTTTTTATTCCATTCATATTTGTTGACAGTGTCTCGCAGTTGTTTGTCGTACTTTGCTCGATCGTCATCATCGTCATCTTGATTAAATCATTAATAAAAATGAATTTTATTTTTACAGAAAGACAAAATCTTACTTGCATGTATTATTTGCGTATATATTTAAACAAAAATATCTTATTATTATTATTATTATTATTATCTTTTTATCTTTTTTTTTTTTTTTTTACTTATGAATAAATCGAATAATTAATTCTGCGTAACGATGCAAAATTATTATCGCAATTTTTCTTCTGCTTTTTTTTTATTTGTTTTAATTTTTTTATTTAAGAAATACAAAAAAAGAAAAAAACTCACCAAACGGCTATGTGACAGCCGTTGATTTGTGTCTCGTCTCTCTCTTTGTTTTTTTCCACAATTATAAGGAAAAATAAATCATAGGATACTTGATGTATTCATTCATTTTTTTGTTTGTTTCTTAACCACTTGCGCTATAAAGACGGGTCACGCACGTCGAGATGCTTTTGTTTCAAAACAACGAACGACGTGTACACCACGTCGTCAATAGGCTTGGTGAACACGTGGTGTAAATAGATTTATATTATTCCCATTATATCAATCAATATTGTAAAAATGTAAAATAATAGTAAACTCAATGATATTGTTTCAAAAAAGTGCAATATTGTATCGCACATAACCACAACCCTTAAGTTAACTCATAGCGCAAGTGGCTAATTTTTTGTTTCTTCTTCACTCTCTCTTAATTGAATAAAATTTATTATCATCGATCATAATCAATTTTCATCGTAATTATTTTCACCGAATTATCATTCGAATTGGTTACGTTTTCATTCATTTTTTGTTTGTTTCTTAACTACTTGCGCTATAAAGACGTGCCACGCACGTCGAGATGCTTTTGTTTCAAAACTGTGAGCGACGTGTTGTACACGTGGTAAATAGATTTATATTATTCTCATTATATCAATCAATATTGTAAAAATGTAAAATAATAGTAAACTCAATGATATTGTTTCAAAAAAGTGCAATATTGTATCGCACATAACCACAACCCTTAAGTTAAATCATAACGCAAGTGGCTAATTTTTTGTTTCTTCTTCACTCTCTCTTAATTGAATAAAATTTATTATCATCGATCATAATCAATTTTCATCGTAATTATTTTCACCGAATTATCATTCGAATTGACTACGTTTTCATTCATTTTTTTGTTTGTTTCTTAACCACTTGCGCTATAAAGACGTGCCACGCACGTCGAGATGCTTTTGTTTCAAAACTGTGAGCGACGTGTTGTACACGTGGTAAATAGATTTATATTATTCTCATTATATCAATCAATATTGTAAAAATGTAAAATAATAGTAAACTCAATGATATTGTTTCAAAAAAGTGCAATATTGTATCGCACATAACCACAACCATGAAGTTAAATCATAACGCAAGTGGCTAATTTTTTGTTTCTTCTTCACTCTCTCTTAATTGAATAAAATTTATTATCATCGATCACAATCAATTTTCATCGTAATTATTTTCACCGAATTATCATTCGAATTGACTACGTTTCCATTCATTTTTTTGTTTGTTTCTTAACCACTTGCGCTATAAAGACGTGCCACGCACGTCGAGATGCTTTTGTTTCAAAACTGTGAGCGACGTGTTGTACACGTGGTAAATAGATTTATATTATTCTCATTATATCAATCAATATTGTAAAAATGTAAAATAATAGTAAACTCAATGATATTGTTTCAAAAAAGTGCAATATTGTATCGCACATAACCACAACCATGAAGTTAAATCGTAACGCAAGTGGCTAATTTTTTGTTTCTTCTTCACTCTCTCTTAATTGAATAAAATTTATTATCATCGATCATAATCAATTTTCATCGTAATTATTTTCACCGAATTATCATTCGAATTGGCTACGTTTTTATTATCCTTATGTGTCGTTTTGGTTGAAGAACCAAAAAAAAAATGGACGTGAGGGACATATGAACAAACAAAAAAATTCTCAACCAACGAAGATTTAATCGATTTCCTTCTATTTCAATAATTCAATCGATAGAAATATTAATAATATTATTCATTCGCTTCATTATACATGTAATGTTATCAATGATAATAATAAAAAAAAAAAGAAACAGGAAAAAAAAACAAGACAAAAAGAAAAAAAAAAGAGAACAGATGAATTATTACAACCTGTTCTTAATAAATATACGTTATTATTTGATTAAATTTTTCTTCATTCCTATACATCTTTAATAAAATAATGGACAAGAGTCTATTGTAAGAGACTATGCGTGTATGCGTGTGCGATCGTATGAAAGAACAAAAAAATGATTATATATTACTTATCTAGTATAGAGTCATTTGTGTGGATGTGATTTAACGTTTCCAATAATGATAACAATAACGATAACTCGTTAAACTTTACTCTTCTTTCCTCATACCCCCCGCAAATTATGGTCTTTTAGAATGAATTATTTGTTTAATTTTTTTTTTTTTTTTATTATTTCTTTATTTGATAATATATACATATATATATATATATATATATATATATTTCATTTGATTTCATTTATAATTTAATCGATCAAAAATGTTTATCTGAATTCTATGCATTTCTAAATTTATATTAGGTCGAGTCATAAATAACTTCTGTTTTTAATGAGACAAAGAATGGCGTTTCTATGACTGATAAGTGCAAGACACCTTTCATGGAGTTTTTTTTTTTTTGCACTCTTTGCAATTGTTGAACGTATCTATTGGATTTTGCTCTCAATATTACCTTTAAAAGGTTCATCAAAGTCGGAAATACGTCCGCTGCACTCGGTTCATCTTTTAAGATCGTATCTCCAGAACGGAATTTTACAAATCAATTTCTGACTGCCCTATCAGTTATCCAGTCCTGCACTGTATAAGCTGTATATTTTTTCAGTTGCCACCTTAGTGCTATTGCCTTGTTTCAATTCCTAAAGCGTTACATGTTGAATATGCACTTTTGGAAGTGAAAACTTCTTTAGAATGGGTGTGATTTGAAACAATGTAACGGAGCGGTAGGCGGCTATGTAACGGAGCGGTGAAAGGCGATGAAATGGCCGTGATACTAAATAAAAAGAGAATACAATTATCCTACATCAGATATTTTTATTTTATATTCGTCTCATTCTCTCGAAACTTAGTTTTATTGAAGATTTCACTTCTAACACGTGTGATCTTTACCATCCATTTCAGTGGTTAAGAAAACCGGTTAAATGTAACATTGACTGCATAAAAAAGTTAACAGAAGACTAAACTGAATCCTCATCTATACAGTGATATCAAAAATTCGTTTGTTTTGGTGACTTATAATAGGTAAATACGAAAAATAGATTCTACATAGCCCCATCGGAAGTTATTTATGACTCGATCTAATATTTTTTTAAATATTAGATACACATGTATTCAATATTTTGTGATATTAGGGTTATATTAATATATTCTATTAAATATATAATCTATATAATTAAATAATAATAATATATTAGTTAAAATTAATATTGCAGTTGATGTGTTGTGTATATTATGTACGTGTATAATTTTTATGTTATATTTATATTAATAACTATAATAGTACAATATTTAATTAATAATATTATAATAATTATAATATATTATTTTTTTATTATTAAATAATTGTAATATTAATATTAATATAAATTGATATTAAATTTTTAAATTAATATATATATATATATATATATATATATATATATATATATATATATATATATAATATAGCATTGCAGTTATTAATGCAGTTATTGTATACTATGCATGTGTATGATAATGTTTATCTAAATGACAATAGTTATCATGATCTTTAATCTCCTATCATGTTATTTAATTCATTATTGAATTTTTTACCTTTGATGTTTGTTCGTTATTATCTTTTAAAGATCTTACTGACCTTTTCATTATTTGTGATAAGTTAAAATCTTTAATTTGATATTACACTAGTATAACATTTTTGCAAGTTATAAAATGAAATGAAGACTTTAGTCGTTTGATTTTTAATATTAATTAAAAAAAAAAAAATAAATAAATAAATAAATAAAAAAAAGTTGATAGTTCAAACTATTTTAAAACTTTTTCAGAATAATAATAAATATATCACATAATGTATTTTTTTGATAACATGCAGTAATTATATACAAAATGTTACCACATTCATTGCAACAACAACATTGCAACATTTTATTACCAGAAAATTATTGGAACTGTCCTAGTTTCGCAAAT
Organism: Polistes dominula; assembly: GCF_049000335.1. Classification (NCBI taxonomy): domain Eukaryota; kingdom Metazoa; phylum Arthropoda; class Insecta; order Hymenoptera; family Vespidae; genus Polistes; species Polistes dominula. The sequence goes on along the minus strand of NW_028301003.1, from coordinate 1,368,367 downwards.
AAAATACTCTGTATACATTAAATATATAATTGTCTCTTCGATAATGATCGTAACTTCTAATGTTTACGAATTAATATTTCCAATGTGTTCATATATATATATATATATATATATATATATATATATATATATATATATATATATATATATATATCAATATTTCTATCAATTGCATAGAAATACCATGGACATAAGAGAAAAACCTGTTATTATAAGAACATTTTCCATATAAAAAGTTATATAGTTAATTTATAAATTATTCATTAGTTACAAATTATTTTGTTCTATTTCATATCATTATTATTATAATTATGTATTTCTCACATTTTATTACTCGAGTATTATAATATTTAATAATTTTAAAATTCAGCATAAAAAATATATATATATATATATATGAAACCAATTACATAGAGAGAAAAAGACAGAGAGAGAGAGAGAGAGAGAGAGAGAGAGAAAAAAGCAAGAGATAAGAAATTCGTTGATTAGTATAATCATTGGACGATAAAACACGTTTGAATAAAGAAGAGACAAAGACAATTCAAAGTCCATTGATGTTGGTATTGAAATGAAATTAATAGATACTATTATCTAATCTGATTAAATATGTTGAAATAATTGACATACCGGAAAAATTGCGATTAAGTGTTTTTTTTTTTTTTTTTTTTTTTTTGGTTGGTGATTACATGGTCATATGTGTTCTTTGTGTTGTTTTTTCTTATTATTATTATTTTTTTTTTCTGTTTATTGTTCTTTTTTTTTTATCTAATAGTTTTTTTTTCTTCTCCTCTTTTACAGATTTACGTCGAAAGAATTAAAGAAGATTTAACGCGAATAATAAAAGAAAAGAAGAAGAAGAAGAAGAAGAAGAAGAAATAAAAGGCCAAGAGGTGGAACGATGGAAGTTTTAATACACGAGGCCTCGAACAAACGAGAAATAATCGATGGAAATTCAACGATTAATAATCATCATAATGATATTAATTTAAATGGCAACAAAATCACTATGACAGATCGTAAGGAAAAAGATGACGATGATTTGAACGCATCTTATGCGAAAAATATTAATGATGTTGATATGGTCGATATTATTGTTGAAAATCTTACCTATACCGTTTCACTTGGATTTAGAAAAGGTATGATTAATTAGACTTTTTATTACAAATGTTTAAATACAATCTAATTATTTCACATTTTCACAAACAATAGAATATATGTTAATATATTTTCATTATAGTAAATATACAAAATAATATGTTCTTATCTTATTTTAAAATGTATGCATCATTCACATCATACTAAATAATTCTTTATTATTATTATTATTATTAACTGGCATTAGGAACTGGAAAGTTCATTGCGACAAATACCAAATCCCGCCATTGTTCCCGTCCCTGAACACGATCCTTTTATTCGCGGTCTTCGTATCCTATTTCTTTCAGGTCCCTTCTAATATTATCCTCCCATCTACGTCTCGGTCTACCCAGTGGTTTTTTCCCATTTGGTATATCGACCAATATTTTGAACCAGACCCAGATCTTTAGTATTATCTATGAATATTTTTGCGTTATTAATTAATGACTCTTCATTGTCCCCAAACAAAGCAATATTGTCCGCGTATGTCAACAATTGTGTTGTCCCGTTCAACTGTAAACCATCTTTACTTTACTGCAGTTCTTTGACACCAAATTCCAGTACTAAATTGAACAAAAGGGATGACAATACGTTCCCCTTGTTTTAACTCGCTATGGATATTAAAATCTTCCGACATTTGGTTACCTAACCTCACTTTACTCCTACTTTCCTTTAGGCAAAGTTGAACAAGGTTGACCAATTTTCTTCTTGATATTCCCCTGTCGTATTAGGATTTCGAGCATTTTTTTCTCGTTTTATCGAGTCGTACACTTTTTGAAAATCTATATTAAGTTGATGTACCGGTTGATTTAATTCCCATTTTTTCTCTAAGATCTGTCGAATAGCAAAAATGTGGTCTGTAGTCGATCTATTTCTCTTAAAACCGCACTGATGATCTCCTATTATCTCGTTCGCACACGGTACTATCCTAGCTAGTAGGATGTTTGATAATATTTTGTAACACGTCGGTAAAAGTGAAATACATCCCGGTAATTATTACAATCCATTTTGTCTCCCTTTTTTAAAGATTTGAATTATAATCGACTCTTTCTATTGTTCCAGCAATGTTTCCTTGCTCCATATTAATTCGATTAGCTCAAAAATATCTTCGATCAATCTATTTCCCCCCTCCTCCCCTCCCCTGCCCCCTCCATTTTATTAGCTTCGCAAGAATCGAGTCGTTATTCGGTGATTAATGATTTTTAAAATTTGTTAATCACCCTTTTTTACTTCTAACATCGTTGGTTCACTAACCATAGGTTCCACCGTATGGAATTCTAAATTCTAAGTTTCCCGATTGTTTTAATAATTCTTTAGTGAAAGTATATTAAAAATCATAAAAAAATGTTCTTCTTGTGTAACAAAGTATTGGTCAAAAATTACAAGGTCGATTTATGTAACGTAATCATATAATTAAAAACAACTAAAGAAAAGGAAAGAAGAAGAAGAAGAAGAAGAAGAAGAAGAAAAAAAAGAATAGTCTTGAATATTTAATTACTTATTATTTATTTCTTACTGTTCCAATGAAAAGATGATGCAATAAGAAAAGGAAGAAAATTTAACAAAAAAAAAAACAAAAAAAAAAAAACAAAAAAAAAACTGATAAAATATGAAGAATCAAACGAATGTAATTGTTTAATGTATTGTCTTACATAATTTTTCTTGCATACGTTTTATTATATCACACTTGTTTCATATATATATATAAAACTAGTTATGTGATAAATTAATTTCAATTAAATCCTTTATCATTTTATTTATGATCTTTTCTTGTTTTCTCTCTGTTACAAAAAAAAAAAAAAAAAAAAAAAAACAAAGGTCGAAAGGAAATACTACACGGAATTAATGGTAGATTCAATGCAAAACAATTAATTGCATTAATGGGACCCTCGGGCGCTGGAAAATCATCATTACTCGATGTTCTATCTGGTTTTCGTGAAACTGGAGTAGACGGTGCCATTTATGTCAATGGACGTGTCAGAGATCTTCGTTCATTTTCAAGGTAAACATGATTTTCTTTCTTTTGGTATTTTCTAATTAATTGTGTCTAATTAATTTCTAAATTAATTGTTTCATAATAATAATAATAATAATAATAATAATAATAATCAATTAATTCTAATGAATTGACTAAAGTATTTTTAAATTTGTGTATTGTATCAATATTTTTAATAATAACATGAAATTTTAATTGTCTTTTTTTCTTTTTTTTTTTTTGGATTTTTATATAAAATAATCAGATGTTCGGCTTACATAACTCAAAACGATTGTTTGGAACCACTGTTAACGGTTTTGGAAAGCATGAGAATAGCTGCTGATCTTAAATTGCCAACTAATGTGCCTAAACATCAAAAGGAGACTGTTGTAAGTGTTGGTTTAATGTTGTTTTATTTTTTTTTTTTTTTTTATTAATTTATTCGTACATCGATTAATTTCAAGATAAATTGTTTTTTTTTTTTTTTTTTTTAATATTCAAACAGATCTTTTTCCTCAATTACATGTGTATTTGTATGATTTAATAATCTGTTTAAAAAAAAAAAAAAAACTAAACACACATATTTATCTTAGAAACTTTGCATTTGTCAACGTTGAGTGTAACTTGACATCAGTTTTTTTTTTTTTTTTGTCTCAAGTGATATCATTATACATTCGATAATTATACAGTACAATAATAATTTATAAACTAAAATGGATATTTTATTATAAAATTTGTATTTCTTTTCAATCATGACATTTCATTGAAATTGTTTTATCATTTTGATCAAAGTCAATTTCATAAATAAAACATTTAAAAGTGTTGGAAAATAAGATTGATAGATTGATTATACATGTTTTTTATTTTATTTATAAACGAATGATATACATTTTGTTTGCATATTATAGGATTCTTACAAATTATTCTATTTTTATATATTACATCATTATATCAGTGACATTTCTAAGAATATGTTTATAGGTTATGGTGAAAGATCGAAATTGCAGAATGTACAAAAATAAAATCAAATGTTAGAACTTTCAACGACATATTTTTACTTTGTGCTGATCATGCGAATTTCAACATTCTCCAATTTCAAAAGTTTCTTTCCAAACCTTCTGAGAAAGATCGAAATTGCAGAATGTACAATAATAAACTCAAATGTTAGAACTTTCAACGACATATTTTTACTTTGTGCTGTTCATGCGAATTTCAACATTCTCTAATTTCAAAAGTTTCTTTCCAAACCTTCTGAGAAAGATCGAAATTGCAGAATGTACAATAATAAACTCAAATGTTAGAACTTTCAACGACATATTTTTGCTTTGTGCTGATCATGCGAATTTCAACATTCTCCAATTTTGAAAAGTTTCTTTCCAAACCTTCTGAAAATTTAAATTCTCATTAGAAAACATTTAGCACAAATTAAGAAACAATTCGAGTCACCTAATTAATTTGTTAATAATTTTTAACGAACAAATTTTTCTTCAAATTAATTGATTTATGCAAATACTCCTTGGGGAACATTTGGCACAAATTGGGAAACAATTTGGGCCACCCAATTAGATCAATTTGTTATTCGTATAATTTGCTAATAGTTTTCAACAAAAAAATGTTGTTCAAATTGATTGATTTATGCAAATATTACCTGGGAAACATTTGGCACAAATTGGGAAACAATTTGGGCCACCCAATTAGAACAATTTGTTATTCGTATAATTTGTTAATAGTTTTTAACAAAAAAATGTTGTTCAAATTGATTGATTTATGCAAATATTACCTGGGGAACATTTGGCACAAATTGAGGAACAAGTTGGGCCACCCAATTACAACAATTTGTTACTCGTATAATTTGCTAATAGTTTTCAACAAAAAAAATGTTGTTGAAATTGATTGATGTACGAATACTTGATGAACACTCGTTGGATTTTTTGCAATATTAATAATAATCATGTAAAGAACAAAAAAAAAACATAAAAGAAAGAAAAATTAATGAAATTCGTAGATCGAAGAGATACTAACGACCTTGGGATTATATGAGCATATGAATACAAGCACGGGGCGATTAAGCGGTGGACAAAAGAAGAGATTGTCAATGGCTTTGGAATTGGTTAATAATCCTACAGTTATGTTTTTGGATGAACCAACAACGTAAGCCAACCATTTATTAATAACCATTATTAATTATTCCATTAAGAAAAAAGAAAGTGTCAGTTTTGTTTGGTGCGAATGATTAATTGATTAATTATTATTATTATTGTTTTTCAGAGGATTAGACAGTTCGTCGTGTATGCAAGTTGTAAAATTGTTGAAACTTCTTGCCAGGCAAGGAAGAACAATAATTTGTACGATTCATCAGCCAAGTGCTTCGATATTTAAAATCTTTGATCATGTAAGTAACAAGATAATTATTTGTTCTTTTATTATTTTTTGTTAATGCATTTAGTAAAAGGTGTTTATGACTTAACTGAAGGTTGTATCAATGTTTTCGAATTAATAGAATATATATTTGACACTAAACTTTGTCGTTTAGTTATCAGTTTTGACTTTACAGTATTCATAAATGAAGTATTCATAATTTGTTAATAAACAAGTTCATTTTTTGGTAATATTATTAAATGTGGGTCGTAACACCTTAAGGTACCTTTTTTGTTGTTGAATATTTTTTGTTTAAATTTAAACAAATCTAAATAAGTTAATGTTTTTTTTTTTTTTATTTGAATTTTTATTATACAGATTTACTTACTCGGTAAAGGAAATTGCCTTTATCAAGGATCTACAGAGAAATTACTTCCATATTTGGAATCGATGAACTTACATTGCCCGATTTATCATAATCCTACGGATTATAGTAAATATTATTTATTTATATCTATTTGGTTTTGATTTTTAATGAATACATTCCAAAGGGGATATACATTCTAGTGTGATCAATGCAATTTTTGATTGCAATTGAAATTGAATTTCAAAGAAACTGCAATGAATCAACAACTGCATTCATTTTTTTTTTGTTTTTAATTTTTTTTACCAATTATATTTATACTCGTTTCAAAATTAACATCTTAAATTATTTATTTAAACTTTTTTTTTTCTTTTTTGTATTACAGCATGCTGAAAACATTTCATGTTAAAAATCAATTGTTTATTTATGAAACACACTAGAATAATTCCCTTTAAGTGAACAATTAGTAATAATATTTTGTAATTTAATTATCAAACAGTAATTGAATTGGCATGTGGCGAATATGGCGATGATAAATTAACGACATTGATAAACAATTCGGAAAATGGTCGTAATGTCCAATGGTTCGAAGATCATCAGGCATTGAAAGATGCGAAAACTTTAAGAGGTGAGAAAAATTTCTTTTAATCACATTTCATTTATAAGTACACACCTATAATCCTAATTTCCTTTATTTAAAACAACGAATGAGACACGTGACAAAAAAAATTTGTATGTAAAACAATAAGCACGAATTAGACACGTTGTTGTTCAATTTTTTCTCGATATTTTTTTTTTGCTTACTTTATTTTATTGTGAGAGTTAAAGGGATATAGGACAACAAAATGATTAATAATATATTAATATATTAAGGGTATAGGTCATAGGGGGCGGGGGGTTGGCAATTTACGGCTCGCAAGCCACGTGTGGCTCTTTGGATGTGAAACTGCGGCTCTTTAGTTGAAAGAGTTTAGTAAAAATAAAAAAAATAAAACATTTAAAAGTCGTTCTGAATCGATTAACATAGAAGATTAGCTTTAATTATGCGAGTACGATTTATTGTTGGCAAGAAAAAGTTTGGTAGCTGTTTTAAAAGCTTTGAAATTTTGTAAATTGTAATTTTTGGCTCTTTCGACTCAAAAGATTGCCGATCCCTGGTAAAGGTTAACAAAATTCATGAGAAATATATTATAAATATGACGATTGATATATATTTGTATTTATTTGTTTAATCGAAATATTAATAACCATAGATATTATTATTATTATTATTATTTGGGATTAGAAATTCGAAAGTTCATTGTGAAGATATCAAATTCTGCCAGTGTTCTCGTCCTTAAGATTAATCCCTCCATTTACGGTTTTCGTAACCTTTCTTTTTAAGATCAATTTACATAAATATATAATTAATTGTACGATTTGAATATTTTTCAGCTTTGCATCCCTTAAAAGAATTGAAAAGGTTAAACAAGTCACCCGAATCGCAAGTTACACCGTTGAGCAATCAAGTTTATACATTATTGAAAAGAGGATTAATAATGTATAAAAGAGACGTGGTAAATATATTCATTGATTTTATTATCTTTTTATAGTTTTATCTTGAATATATGTATATTTACTTGATATGTTAATAATCAAGATCGATAGATCTTAATGATTTGTTTTAATTAATAATTTTTACATATTTATTACAGTCGTTAACTTATCTTCGTGTAGGAGTCAATATAATGATAGGATTATTACTTGGAATGGTATTTAGTAGTTGTGGAGATGATGGTAGTAGAGTATTGGACAATTATAATCTTTTATTTTCTATACTTATACATCATATGATGACTACAATGATGTTGACTATAGTAACGTGTAAGTATTTCATTTAAAATTGTCTCAAATATTAGGGTGTAACAAAAGTTCATTTATTGTGTTGAAAGTTTAACTTTGAAATTGCTTTTTATTTTGGATTTTATTTACTTTATTATTATTATTATTATTATTATTATTAACTGGCATTAGGAACTCGAAAGTTTATTGCCGCAAATACCAAATCCCGCCATTGTTCCCGTTCCTGAGCGCGATCCTTCCATTCCTTTTAATATTATCCTCCCATCTACGTCTCGGTCTACCCAGTGGTCTTTTCCCGTTTGGTATACCGACCAATATTTTGGACCACACCCAGATCTTTAGTATTATCTATGAATACTTTTGCGTTATTAATTAATGCCTCTTCATTGTCCCCCAATAAAGCAATATCGTCCGCGTATGTCAACAATTGTGTTGTCCCATTCAACTGTAAACCATCTTTACTTTACTGCAGTTCTTTGACAACTAATTCCAGTACTAAATTGAACAAAAGGGGTGACAATGTGTCCCCCTGTTTTAATGGACATTAAAATCTTCCGACATTTTGACTTTACTCGACACGAATTCCCCAAGGTAGTCTCCACCTTGAGATCCGAACGGGGGACTAGTGGGACTTTGGGAATATTAATTAACAAAAAAATCTACGAACTTTTGATACACTCTAATAAAAAATTAATTAAGAATTTTATATATGTATATATATATATTTTAAATATTGATTAATTTAATCTATTTATTTTCAGTTCCAATGCAACTTGATAGACTCATGAAAGAATATTTCAATAGGTGGTACAATTTAAAAGCATTTTACATGACAATAACGATACTAGATATACCACTATCAACAATATGTTGTTTCTTATTTACAATAATAATATATCCAATTTCGGCTCAGCCTTTAGAAATTGGAAGGTTTTCCATGTTTTTTGCTATTAGTTTATTCATTTCTTTCATAGCTCAAGGTACTGGCTTGATGATTGGTGCTGTATTAAATGTTGTCGTAAGTAATAGATTTTTTTTTTATAAGTTTCATTTGAAATGATTAATTGTTAATTAAACTGTTAAGAAAAAAAAAGGATATAATCAATTGAATAATAAATAATTGTAGAACGGTACGTTCGTGGGACCATCTTTATCGGTACCTTTGATGATGTTTGCTGGATTTGGTGTATCATTAAGGGATTTGCCAATTTATCTCAAATGGGGTACTTATGTCAGTTTTTTGAGATATGGTTTGGAAGGGTACGTATATTTATATAAATAAAACATTGTTTAAAAGTTATCTGATTAATTTATAGTATATGCCTTTGAAGGTTATGGTCAATCTGTAATATATGATTGGAATTGTTTTAAACTTGTTTAAGTGAAACACACATCATGAAATTTGAAACAATATCTTTAAACAGGTTTCATTTAATTTATAATAATCTAGAAAAAAGAGCTATGGAAATTAAATAATTATCCCCTCCACTGGTAATTTAAATACAGCCAAATTGGAATACGTTTTATAAATTGACCGAAAATCTTTGGGTATTCTATAGAATAATCACACAGATAATCTATGAAATACATGATCATTATATATGATGATGAAAGACCCCCTGTATATTTGTGCTCATGTTCTACATGTTCTACATTTCTTGGACATTTGTTCAATATTTATGTATACACATGTTTTGTATTAATAATAATGCAAATAATTTTGATAATTTTAGATTCGTTGGTGCTATATATGGAATGGATCGTGACGTTTTACCATGCAGTAAAAGTGATGAGCTTACATACTGCCATTATAAATATCCTAGTAAATTTTTATCAGACATAGCAATGAACGGTGATCAATTTTGGAACGACATCATTGCTTTAACGATAATACTCTTGATAACACGTCTTACTGCATTTTATCTACTCAAATGGAAGATATATTCTATGAGATAAAAAAAAAATGTAGAGAAAATGTATTTTTTTTTTTTTTTTTTTTTTATATTTACTTATGTGAAAAATATCATATGACATCGTCACTACTATTATTACTTTACGAACTTGAAACGCGTAATAAGATCTCGTCATTAATATTTCTAATCATTTTCATAATCACTAAGATAGAATATTTTTTTTTATTATCTATGATCATTACCTATTTTAATAAGTCTAATCTAATTTATTATATCTCTCAGAAAATAATTATATTGTCAATGAGTTATAAATAAATGTCGTTTTTCTAAATAATTTATTCTTGGGAAGAAGAAGAAGAAGAAGAAGAAGAAGAAGAAGAAACGACATTTATTTGTTTCATAAATTTTAATAATTATGTATATCATTTTGTAATCATTAGAAATATGTAGTATTATATAATATAATATTAGTAAAATTTTGTATATCTTCGAAAATAGTGATATTATATAAATATATTTTTTATTTTTAACTGCATTAAAATATATACGTATATATTTTTCAGATCATTGAAATCATTCCATAAATATATATATTTATATTATATATTTATATTATTATTATTATTAACATTTTTTGTATCTTTCAAAGTAGTCCTATTATATGAATTAAATTGTATTTTTAATTGCACTTAACATATATACATATATATTTGTCATATCATTGAAATCATTTAAATATAATTACATATATATATATATATATATATATATATATATATATATATATATATTACATTGTTAACGTTTTGTATCTTCGAAAGTAATTGAATTATATCAACAAATTGTTATTTTTAATTTTATTTGAATATATATAGATATATTTATACACGGTACTTACGTATTAACGCCATTGCAGTAAAAATTGCAGCAATCTTTGTTGTTCGCACACAACAACCTTATTGTTTGCACACACCAACCGTCAGGGTTGCGTCAGGGTTTCTCGTTAGGGTTTCCACCGAAATCGGACTACTTTTTATAAATCAAATGTTTGGAATTTTTCAAGTGTTTTGATTGTAAATCAAGTTTTTTATTCTTCTATGATTTGTCGCAACAATTTATGGTGTAGATTAGCGCATTAGCCGAATTTTGCTGCAATGGCGTTAATACGTAAATACTTTATACACTTATATATTATATTACAGTTCTATTTTTATTCCATTGTAATATTGAATATAGAAAATATAATTTAACTGTGATAATTATGTTTATTTTCGCTTTAGTATTTTTTTTTTAACTGTAATAATATTATTCATCTTGCGTTAATCGTTTTACAATTGAATAATCATACTAAAAGGTGTACTTACATTTCTAATGTAAAATGATTGGCTAACCTAATTGTAAGTGAATATTTTTCTCGATGTGTTCAGTAAGTTTAGTAATTTCAAACGATCCTATATTCAATATCAGGTGTTCCTTCTCACATTCTAAATATGAAATTAGAGTGGATAGGATAGAATTGCAAAATTTTTATGTATAATACTTTGAAATTGCATCATATATATATAAATATAATATTTTTTAACATAATTCATTAATTTTTTACGATGAAATTTCTTATTAATTTGTTGATTCAACAAAAGAACTGTATTTTTTTAACCGATTGTTCTACAACAACGAGTGAGACTCGTGATATGAAATCTGAAATAAAATAAAAATTAAAAATAATCACGAGCTTCATTCGTGATACTTCATTCATTCGTATCAAACGTAAACGAGTGATACTCGTGATAAGAAATTGAGAAAAAAAAAAGCACGAGTCTCACACGTGATAATTTAGATCAAAACATGAAGAATACGAGTCAGATTCGTGGTAAGAAATTTGAGTACAGAAAAACAAAAAATAAGCACGAGTCTCACACGAGAGACTTCAGATCAAAACGCGAAGAACACGAGTCAGATTCGTGGTAAGAAATTTGAGTGCAAAAAAAAAAACAAAAAATAAGCACGAGTCTCACACGAGAGACTTCAGATTAAAACGCAAAGAACACGAGTCAGATTCGTGGTAAGAAATTTGAGTGCAGAAAAACAAAAAATAAGCACGAGTCTCACACGAGAGACTTCAGATGAAAACATGAGGAACACGAGTCAGATTCGTGGTAAGAAATTTGAGTGCAGAAAACAAAAAATAAGCACGAGTCTCACACGTGAGACTTCAGATGAAAACATGAGGAACACGAGTCAAATTCGTGGTAAGAAATTTGAGTGCCAACAAAAAATAAGCACGAGTCTCACACGTGAGACTTCAGATCAAAACGCGAAGAACACGAGTCAGATTCGTGATAAGAAATTTGAGTGCAGAAAACAAAAAATAAGCACAAGTCTCACACGTGAGACTTCAGATTAAAACATGAGGAACACGAGTCAGATTCGTGGTAAGAAATTTGAGTGCAGAAAACAAAAAATAAGCACGAGTCTCACACGTGAGACTTCAGATGAAAACATGAGGAACACGAGTCAGATTCGTGGTAAGAAATTTGAGTGCAGAAAACAAAAAATAAGCACGAGTCTCACACGTGAGACTTCAAATGAAAACGTGAAGAACACGAGTCAGATTCGTGGTTCTATTCTTATCGATATATGTCTTTTTATTTTTACCATAATTAATTAATAATTATAATTAGTATTATAATTATTGACCGAATAATCGGGTGTTGAGGTATAATTAAATATGGAATTTATTTTTATAAAAATCTTATCGTCAATTTTTTTTTTTTTCGTAGAAAGAAATAAAAAACAAGAAATAAGAGATACTACGACGTTTGGTATTCGACGTTTAAGATGGAAATGTTATTTTTAAACTATGATGATCTTTGATAAAGAAAATGTCACATTTTTATTGATTATTTTATTTCCAATATTTCATTTTACAATAATAATAATAATAATAAAAACGGATGATAACAAAAGTAAACAAATAATATAAATGCACACATAAAGTTTTATCAACTACTAATATATATATATATCACACTTAATCTTATAAGGCACATATTTAAATTGTCAGTAATCAAAAATAACATTATTTACGATTTATCAATCAGAAAGATTTAGAAATTTTAAATATTTTCGAATATACCAGCTTTCATAGAATGTAATTGATTATTTTTAACGTCTACTAATCGTCCTTCGCCAATGGTTAAACCATAAAATGCACCATTCTTGAGTATTTGAAAAGGATTATTAGAAACGTCTAAGTTAAATAAACTGGCCAAATGTTTGCAAGAACCTTTTTCGATGTTGTCAATTTTATTATTAGAAAGGACAAGTTGTAGTAAGTTGGATAAACCTTGGAAACTGTCACCATTGATGGTGGTAAGTGAATTATTATTCATATACAAATTAAGAAGATCTGAATATAGAAAAGCACCTGGTGCTATATAAGATATTTGATTGTGATTTAAATATAACGTGTGTTTAGGTGAATCAACGAAACTATCCTTTTCCAAACTTTGAATTAGATTCTGATCAAGATGTAAGGTTGCCATTGAAGTTGGTAAAATGGGAAAATTATTCTCGGATATGGTGGTAAATTTATTTCCCATGAGATTCAATTCACGAAGAACGTTAAGATGAGTAAACAAATTTCTGGGTAATTGGTTGATATTATTTTGATAAAGATAAAGTATCTTCAAGTTTTTCAAATCGGAAAATGCTTTAGGTTCGATCTCGCTAATGTGATTTCTCGTCAATATCAATACCGGTAAATTTTCTTGACCTTGGAATGTATTATCTCGCAATTTAGTGAGTTTATTATTTCCCATATTGAGATAAGACAAATGTTTTGGTGAAGAAGAAAAGGTACCAGGTTCTATAGAAGCTATTTGATTACTGGTCAAAATAAGTTGACTCAAATTCGACGGCAACGTTTGTACAAAATCTAAATTGGTCAATTGATTATCGGCTAAAAATAAACTAAATAGATCAGTTTTATCGAATGCATTACTATCGATATTTGTTATAACATTGGCCTTGAAGTTAAGTTTTTTCAGATGGGGATTAACAATAACGTCCTTTTTTAAATGACTAATTTCATTGCTAGCAAAATTAACGATTTTTACGCTGGCTGGTAAATCGTTTAACAATTCTTTAGTTATTTCGTTAATATGATTGTCGGATAAATCGATCGAACTTATTGGCAATTTAACTTGATACCATCCATTTTCAAATGATCCAATATTCTTATTACTAAGATCTAATTCACCGGTATGTCGATTTAACGTAACATCTTGACATTGTCTCGGTAAAGTTTCCTTATCGTTTAAACTGTTTACCAATGTTACAACGTCATTCGTCATGCACAGTATAACCCTGGGATTTTCCTCGAGTTGACCGTTGTTATCTCTTTTAAACCTACGATAAATTTCTTTTTCCTGTTTCATTTCAAGATCACGTATTTTTCTTTCGATCGTTTCAATCTTACTTTCTGTACTTTGATTTTCATTATTCATTTGTTTATTATCATTATTTCTATCGTTGATTAACAAATTAGCGAAAAGATCGGTACTGATGCTAGACAATACGTTATTGGATATTATTATATCGGTATTTTTGTTCAAACCGTAAAAATTGCCACGTTTTAATTGGTCAATAGGATTGTTCGAGATATCCAATTCGTTGAGATTTTCTAATCCAACGAATAGCGTGTTGAGATTGTCGATTTTGTTATTAGCCAATGACAATTTTTCTAATTTGTTCAAATTCGAAAAAATGCCATCTGGTAAATTGGTCAAAGCATTGTCAGAAAGGTTTAATATTCTTACGTTGGAAACGTGTTCGAATGCATTTCTATCGATTTCTTTTAATCCAAGACTCGACAAATCGAGAATATCGCTGGGTTCGATAAATTTAACTGATTTTAATTTACCATTTTCTATTGACAAATCATATTTCTCTTGGGCAGTTTTTAATGGAATCGCTGTTACCAACGGTAGAATGAGAAATAACAAACGCATTTCTGAAAATGGAAAATAAACAAAATTATTATATGACAATTTTTGTAAAAATCATAATTAACAATAATAGATAATCATTTTTATTGCAAATTAACGTATATATTGGATTGTTCGAAAAGTAATTTCGTTTTTTTTTCCTGTTCAACAATTTTGGCATTGGTTGATGCAAATCGGCAAATAAAAACACGTGAGATCGGTGGAAGATTAAATTTAACGAAAATTCAACTGTTTATCCCCACTTGAAAGACTTAAGTTTAACCTTAAAATGAAAATTGTTTTCATTTTTATAAAAGAAAAAACGAAATTACTACAAATTCAACTGTTTATCCCCACTTGAAAAACTTCAATTTAATCTCAAAACGAAAATTGTTTTCATTTTTATAAAAGAAAAACTAAATTCAACTGTTTATCCCCACTTGAAAGACTTCAATTTAACCTCAAAACGAAAATTATGTTCATTTTTATAAAAGAAAAACCAAATTACTTTTCGAACAATCCAATATAATATATATATTATTATAAATATTATTATTTTATTATTTTATTAATTATTATTTATTAATTTTATATTATTTTCAATATTTTATTAATATTATTATTTTATTAATCATTATTATTATTAATTTTATAATATTTCATATATTTTATTAATTTATTATTATTACTATTAATATATTTAGTATTTTAATTAAATTATAATTATTATTATATAATTATTATTATTTTTAAAAAAATATAATATTTAAATTATAATAATTATATATATAATAATATAATAAAATTACACACACACACACAATTATTATAATATTATTTTTATATGTATATATATATATAACGTCAAAACTATATTATATTATTATTATTTTTATTATTATTATTATTAATATTATATTAAAAGTGATCTCATATAAGAAACATTAAAAATAAACATAATTTTTTAATGAAATTAATTCGAATGTAATTTTAAATGTTATTATCAAATCATTGTTATTGTCAATTTGTTATCTTCAACACTGTATCATACTTATTTATTATCTCGAAATTATCTATTTATACACATATTATTCACACATTATTTATTTATTCACAACTGTAATTATTGTTATATAAATATCTAAAAACAATAATATATATATATATATATATATATTATTTATTTATTTATAATTAATAATCACTTTTATAATTATATTATTATTATAAATTAAATATTAAATTATATTTAATATAATTATATTTATATATTATATTTAAATATGAATATTATATAATATATATATATATATATATATATATATATATATATATATATATTATATTAAATATAATAATAAATTTATATAAAAATAATAATTAATTATAATATATAAATATTACTATGATAAATATAATTATTATTATAAATGTAATTATGAAAATGTAATTATAAATTCACAACTATAATTTTTTGTTATATAAATATCTCAAAAAAAAAAAAACAATAATATATATGTATATATTATTTATTTAAAATTAATAATCACTTTAATAATTATATTATTATTATAAATGTAATTATGATTAAAGTTGATTAGTAGATTTACATTATAAATAGAATTATATTAATATTATAAATATATTTAAAATATATATATATATATATAAATACTACTTACCGTTTCTTTGTTATTAACAGTTTCAAAAAAAAATATATATATATATAATCTTCACTTAAATCTGTTTTGAAGAAAAAACAACAGTTTAGTTATAAGAGATTGGCAAAAGACTGAGCTTGAGAGAATGATAGAACTCGACGCAAAGAATGTTTGCTTCGCTTAAGGACAAGGTAATGTCTGCAGAAAACAGGTCTTCTTCCACTCTTTTATATATACATATATATATATATATATATATATATATATATATGTACATATACATATATACATACTGGTAAATCGTTCTACAAACATAAACGCTTTCATTGATAGGAATAAATAGAAGAATGGATGATTGTGGTGGTGGTGGTTAACGCATTAACCAATAGTGGGAGCTTAGTCAGAACTTGAGGAAAGATAAAACGAAGGAAAACCAAATAAGCGAGATGAGATGAGGAAAATATTTGTTAAAAAATCTATATATATAGATATAGATATACATTTAATAATAGTATACATTTAATAAATCTAGATAAAAAGAGAAGGAAGGTCAACAATATGATATTTCATCTTTAATTGTTTCTAAGAATGTTGTTTTTTTTTTTTTTTATAATATTAAATTATTATTTTTATATTTTCCAAATTTGTGATTAACGTTGTTGTAATAATATGATGTGTTTAATTTATATGATTACATGGGATAAAATAGAAAGAATTACACTTTAACACATTGAGTATTGAATTATTTGTGACATTTTTATATATAAGTAACTAATTTAATTTGTTATTGTAATTATATATGAATTAATATGTAAAAGTAATATATATTATTGATGATATATATATATATATTTTTTTTGCAACAACATTTTCATTACTAAATATTAATAAACATTACATAAATAAAACAAAATACTCAAGTAAGTAGATGACGTGTCTCACTTGTCAAATGTACCCAAAGGGTTCATAATTTTAGATATATTTTAACATGAGATAACTCAACACGTGTGTTACATCTTAAGATAAAATGAAAGATGAACAATAACAAAAGAATAATTCAAAACAAGGTTTTGAAACTTTACTTAAAATAATTAAATAAGAATAATACCATTCTAATAAGCTTAATTAAACAACTAATACATCTTTAGTCCTTGACATTAATTTAATTTAACAATACAGTCTCAGAGATATAATTGTAATATTAATTAAATAAACATTATTTAACATGATGAAGAAAACATAAATTGGTTTCTAATATCGTGTTACTTGTCTCTTATTCTTAGACGTTTATTTCAAGTGCAAAGACCTTTTCCCTTTTCCCATCCTTTTCTCATCCCTTCCCTCTCCCCCCACCGTTCTCTTCTTTTTTTCTTTTTTCTTTTTTACTCCTTGCTCCTGCTACACCGGTTTATTTTAACCTTATTCTCTTCTTCTTCTTCTGCTTCTGCTTTTACTTCTTCTTCTTCTTCTTTCTGTTTCTAACATCGTAACACGAAACGTTCTTATTCAATATGCGATAACAAGTTCACTTAACTTTAGTAACGTTCATTAAATTTCTAATCATGAGGAGAAATATCATTGTAATACACTTTCGATTTTATCATTCAATGAAATTGTATTCGTGTGTTTGTTTTGACCTTATGTAATGTTGTTGGGTTTAAACGTTGAGTAACATTTTGTTTTTTTGACCGTTGTTTGAATAATTGTATGAGGAAAAAAGAAAGTGAAAATGTTGACTGAAAGGATTGCTATGAATAAGAATTAAAAAAAGGGAAAACGCCTCTACGAAATAATAATAATAATAAGTTATTATTGTTAATAATTATTATAATATTAATTATTATTATAATATCATTTATAATTAAATATTGAAACATATTTTTATATGTTAAAATTGTATTTAGGTTTGTATTAAATGTAAAACATATTTTTATGTATTACCATTGTATTTAGGTTTGTATTAAATGTAAAACATATTTTTATGTATTACTATTGTATTTAGGTTTGTATTAAATGTGAAACATATTTTTCTATATTAAAATTGTATTTAGGTTTGTATTAAATATAAAGTATATTTTTAGGTATTAAGTTTGTATCTAAGTTTGAATTAAGTATGAAACATTTAATTACTGTATTTAATCGATGCAGATTTGTAGCACATTGCATTATTTGTTTTAATTAACCAACTTGTACTTAAGTTTGTATTAAATATAAAGTATATTTTTATCTATTATGTTTGTATTAAAGTTTGAATTAAGTATGAAACATGTAATTACTGTATTTAAATGATGCAGATTTGTAGCATATTGCATTATTTGTTTTAATTAACCAACTTGTATCTAAGTTTGTATTAAATATAAGGTATATTTTTAGGTATTAAGTTTGTATCTAAGTTTGAATTAAGTATGAAACATGTAATTACTGTATTTAAATGATGCAGATTTGTAGCACATTGCATTATTTGTTTTAAGTAAAATTGTATTTAGGTTTGTATTAAATTTAAAACGTATTTTTATGTATTATGTTTGCATTTAAATTTGAATTAAGTATGAAACATGTAATTACTGTATTTAATCGATGCAGATTTGTAGCATATTGCATTATTTGTTTTAATTAACCAACTTGTATTTAAGTTTGTATTAAATATAAAGTATATTTTTAGGTATTAAGTTTGTATTTAAGTTGAAATTAAGTATGAAACATGTAATTACTGTATTTAAATGATGCAGATTTGTAGCACATTGCATTATTTGTTTTAAGTAAAATTGTATTTAAGTTTGTATTAAATTTAAAACGTATTTTTATGTATTATGTTTGCATTTAAATTTGAATTAAGTATGAAACATTTAATCGATGCAGATTTGTAGCACATTGCATTATTTGTTTTAATTAAACTTGTACTAAAGTTTGTATTAAATATAAAGTATATTTTTAGGTATTAAGTTTGTATCTAAGTTTGAATTAAGTATGAAACTTAAAATACATTTAATGAATGTATTTAATTGGAGAAGGTTTGTAATAGGTTGCATGATTTGTTTTAAATATTCATTTGTATTAAATATTGTATTTAAATTTGCTTTAAATATAAAACATTCAAATACTCCGTTATAATTGTTAGTTAAAAAACTAAACATTTCATATACTAAATCGTTTAATACATTAATCCAATCAGTCAAAATATTTACTGATAAAGATAAAATCATAAACCCCAACCTAATTAAATAAGTAAAGCAAATATTAGTTTGAAGATTATTGCATACTATTATCTTCCATATCAAAATTTATCTAAAAAAAAAAAAAAAAACAATTTTAATATCTCAAACACGTAATTTTCATTTTCTTTCTCTTTTTTTTTCTATATTTGAACAAACTAAAATTTCAAATAATTATAATAAGAATATATTAATATTTATATATATATATATCTATTATTATTATTATTATTATTATAATATATATAAATACATTTATATAATTAATTTGTATAATTAAAAATAAATTATAATTATATATTAATAATTAATATTATATTTATGTAATTATAATTAATGCAAATATAAATACAAACTTAATATATCATAATATTTAATACAAATTTAATTACAATTTTAATAGATAAAAATACGTTTCATATTTAATACAAACTTAAATACAAACTTAATACATCCAAATATTTAATACAAACTTAAATACAAGCTTAACACATTAAAATATTAAATACAAATGGAAATACAAACAAGATACATAAAAATACGTTTAATATTAAATACAAAACTAAATTGCAAATTTCAATACAAATACATACCTAATTTAAATCATACAATCTACTACAAACTTACTCCAATTAAATACAGTAATCAACATTTCTCATACTTAATACAATACCTAAATACAGATAAAACAAATGTAATCATTACAAACTTAATACAAAGAAAATACTTCATAAATACCATGCATGCAAGAATGTCATTATACAACAGTATAAAATATAACCGTTCATGTGATATCAGTTATTTAACAAACATATGAAAGATTTTTATAGTTACTTGATTATGCGAGTGCATGATATGATATGATGATATCTATATATATATATGTGAATTGATAATTATTGCACGATACAAAATTATACCTGACCACACCATTTAATTATACTTAAATGATTTTTATTGATCCTATCGCATAACTTCAATGTAATTACCATACTTATATATACTTAACATATTTTATTATCTTTAATTAGATATTTCTATTGAAGTTCAAAGTACATATTCGTAGACTAGTTATACACTTGATTATATATATATATATATATTTTTTATATTTCTAGTATAATCTTCTCTTAAGGTCATTGTCCTTAAAAGGAAACGAATAAAAAAGAAGACGCTACAACGTAGAACTATCTCTAAGTATCATAACTTGTATTACGTTGTAGCTTCAGGGTCATAGGTAATCTTTCTCACGACGTCTCGTGGGACTAAGAAGGTATTAATAATATCATTTGTATTTCGAATGAACAATTTTATATCATATTTTTATCTTCATTATTTAATTGTTATTATTGTAAACTGTAAGATGAGATTTTTATTACAATCTGTTGAAATAATTTTTGGACAAAAAAAAATCATATCAAATTGAAATCCATCGAGTTTATTGTCGAAATGATTAAAAATGATTTGGTTTTTTTTTTTTTTTTTTTTTTTATTACAAAACTTTATAACATTTGTATTTATTAAAAAGCTATGAATTCAAATGAAACGGTTTTATTACTGTTAGTATAATAAAATTTCATTTCATACTGACAATAAAGAAGAAACTATAATCCATCATTTGTTTTTTTTTCACTCTCACTTATATGAGAAACCAGGATATCCTTTCATTCACTTTATTTATACACCTTAATAGTTTTTTTTTTTTTCTTTCTTTTTATTCCCTTTCACACATACACACACAAACACACACACACACACACTTTAACTCACTCATATACTTTAATTGTATCATCATGCATTAATTATTTTAGAGACAAATTTGATATAGTTGTTTGTTCGATCGATCAATTAATTTTGATTCGTTGTGAGAATACAGAAAAGAATAAAAATAAAAATAAAAATAAAAATAAATAGGAAGTTAATTTGTATTAATAAATGAGGAAACAGAAAAATTGAATAAAATAATAATAATAATAATAAAAATAATAAAAGAAAAGAAAAGAGATCATGATAATTTAGTTTCATGAATAGATGTTAACGAACTGCAAAAGTGAATAAAAGTATTCATGGGTTAAAGATCGATTTTATGGGATTTTATGGGGGTCGGTTGTTTAAAGACAGCTGTTCATGCCGACAAAGCAACCTAGCACGATTCATCGTTCTTCTTTATTTCTTCCTATCACGGAACCAATCCTTGATTCCACTTCTCCCCTTCTATTTCTTTCATGGTAAAAAAAAGTAAAACAAGTAAAAGAAAACAGGTACTGCCGTAACGAATGTAGAATAGAGTTGGTCGAGTTTAATGTAACTTTTACGTAAACTTCTTTTATCTTCTTGGGGAAAAAAAATAATAATAATTAATAATATGTAAAAATATGATAATGAATTTTTTTTTATATTTATACTGAGATCATTCATTTCATTTATTTTCTTAGTTTGTTTTAGTATTAATGAATGAATGAAAGGATTTAAGTACTAGTAGGATTCAAGTATAAGTATTAATGAATGAATTGAAGGATTTAAATACTAGTAGGATTTAAGTATTAGTATTAATGAATGAATTACAAGATTTAGGTACTAGTAGGATTCAAGTATTAGTATAAATGAATGAATTAAAGGATTTAAGTACTAGTAGGATTCATGTACAAGTATTAATGAATGAATTACAAGATTTAGGTACTAATAGGATTCATGCATAAGTGTTAATGAATGAATGAAAGGATTTAAGTACTTGTAGAATTCATGTATAAGTATTAATGAATGAATTGAAGGATTTAAGTACTAGTAGAATTCATGTATAAGTATTAATGAATGAATAAAAAGATTTAAGTACTAGTAGAATTCATGTATGATGTACTTCGTAACACAATATATTATTTTATTAGTTTTAAGTATAATTGTTTTGATGTATTTAAAATCATTGAGATGTACTTCACGTTTTAGTACTTAAGTATTAGTATCTAGTAACTTAAAGGTTAATAAATTTACACATTCATTAGTTCTAAGTATAATTGTTTTTATGTATAATATTTACAGTTATTAAGGTGTACTTTATATTTTAGTACTCAAGTATTAGTACATAGCAACTCAAAGTTTCATAGATCAACATGTTTATTAGTTCTAAGTATAATTGTTTTGATGTATACTTACAATTATTAAGGTGTACTTTATATTTTAGTACTCAAGTATTAGTACCTAGTAACTCAAAATTTAATAGGTCTACATATTTATTAATTCTAAGTATAATTGTTTTAATGTACCTACAATTATTAAGGTGTACTTTATATTTTAGTACTCAAGTATTAGTACATAGCAACTCAAAGTTTCATAGATCAACATGTTTATTAGTTCTAAGTATAATTGTTTTGATGTACTTACAATTATTAAGGTGTACTTTATATTTTAGTACTCAAGTATTAGTACATAGTAACTCAAAGTTTCATAGATCTACATATTTATTAGTTCTAAGTATAATTGTTTTGATGTATACTTACAATTATTAAGGTGTAATTTACATTTTAGTACTCAAGTATTAGTACCTAGTAACTCAAAGTTTCATAGATCTACATGTTTATTAGTTCTAAGTATAATTGTTTTGATGTACTTACAATTATTAAGGTGTACTTTATATTTTAGTACTCAAGTATTAGTA
Source organism: Polistes dominula (assembly GCF_049000335.1). NCBI lineage: Eukaryota > Metazoa > Arthropoda > Insecta > Hymenoptera > Vespidae > Polistes > Polistes dominula. Next base: position 1,345,268 of record NW_028301003.1, on the reverse strand, counting down.
CCTAGTAACTCAAAGTTTAATAGATCTACATATTCATTAGTTCTAAGTATAAGTAGTTCTAATATATTTGAAATTATAAATCACTTTCCACATTTTAATACTTAATTATTAGTATTTAATAACTCAAACTGATTGTAAGATACATCCACATATTTATTAGTTCTAAACGTAATTATTTTGATGTATTTAAAATTATTAAGGTTTACCTCACATTTGATTATTCAAGTATTAAAACTTAGTAACTCAAACCTAAATAAATCCACATGTTTATTAATAAGAAACATAATTGTTGTCCTACATTTAAAATCAATAACTTATTCCCGACATTTCAGTAGGTCATCATAAATATGAAATCTATAATTTCTAATTAAAAATAATCAAAATGATCAAACTTTTCATACTAATAACTACTTAATATTTCATGCACCTGTGTTAACATTACATATCTAAGAAATATGATTTGATAGGAAAAAAAAAACAAATTAATCCTAGCTAAATCCTTCATTAAAATTCACCAATTTAAAATAAGAAAATAATTATATATTTGTAACAAATAATTATAATTAAGCTATGAAATTATTATTACAAATAAAATAAAAGATAATTACAGAAGGCATAAAAAAAAAAAGAAATTAATTAATTAACATTTATTGATGCTTATAAAAAAAAATGCAATTTTAAAATAAGATATTGACATTTCTATTACTGATAGGTGATAATTAAAGTAAAGAAATGAAATCGATTGAAGATACGTATCCAGAAAGTAGAAACGTATAGAAAGAGAGGAGAGGAGAGGAGAGCAAAAGGAAAGGAGAATGTGTGAGAGGAATCGTGTGAGAAGAGCACCTTCCTGATCACACACACCGGATGAGACGAAACTTGCTATGAAAACGTCAGTCGCGTGCCGACCAGCAAACCAGTCGGATCATTCAACCTTTTTCTTCGTAACATACTCGTTCATTGACGTTGTCGTCATTATTTCAAAAGTTTATTTAATTACAACTCGACGTTTAATATTTATCAATACCCAATTATTGAGACAAACACAAACAAGTAAAATATTGTTCATCGTTATTTAATTGATTATTAATTGAAAAGAAAAAGGTGATTATTTAATAAAAAAAAAAAAAAGAAAAAATAAAAGGATGAACAAAATTGTATATCAACATTTGTGAATGTAAAATTTTGACAATTATTTAACAGTAATAATATAATTTTCCAATAAAAAATATAATAATACATATAATTTTTGTTTTTACAACAAAAAAAAAGAAAAAGTGTTTACATAGTGAAAATAAATGATCGTTTGACTAATTATAATATTTCGATGAAGTTAAAATTACATTTTTTGAATATAGAATAAAAGACCAACAACTGATCAGGATTAACTAAACGAAGCATGATCGGTGATAATTCAATTATCGCGAAGTTGATATATAACGTTAGATCGGTAAGGATCTGACGTTTATATTATTGACAACGTCTGAAGGAGGGGGACATACGTTATTTTTCTTCTTTTTTTTTTTTTCTCCTGAGGATCAAAGAAGAGGATGCCGAAGAACAGTATGTGGAGACAAAGGCGAGTAGTCGTTCCTAAGAGGTAAGTAAAAACATTTTATAATTGTTCATCACAATTTACATTTTTCTATCAATATATATATATATATCAATATTATTAAATTATTATAATTAATAAATATATATATGTATATATATATTTCATTATAACTATACTTATTTAACTATATTATATTATATTAATTATATTACTATAACTATACTAATATAACTATATATATACATACATTTTATATATATATATATAATAATTGAAATAATTTAAATAAATAATTTATATAAATTATAATTTTAATTTATATATAAATTAAATATTAATTATATATAATATATAATAATATTATTTGAAATTTATATAAATATATATATATATAAAAAAATATATATATAAAAATTTATATAAATTTAATTTATCTAAATTATTATTAATTTATTAATAAATTATTATTAATTATATTAAATATTTAAATACACATATATATTTTTTATATATTTAAATATAACATTATATTTTTATATTATTTTGTGTATATATATATATTAGTTATATAATTGTTTTAACAAAAAAAAAAATCGTAATATTTGTACTGTAATTCATTTTTTATTGTCTTATTAATTCATCATTCATTCATTCATTCATTCCTATATCGATGTAGAAATAAGAAAAGTTGGTCAAACTTGCGGAAGGAATTCAATTATTAAATAAGTCAATAAAAGTTATTATAAAGACGTAGAAAGAGAGAGAGAGAGAGAGAGAAAGAGAGAGAGAGAAATGGAAAGGAACTTTCTATGTAAAGATACTTTAAAAAAAAAAAAAAAAAGAAAAAAAAAACCAAGAAAAATACAAAGAATTTCCCTGAACGAAAGCGAAAGTCAATGAGACGAATCGATGGTACGGGGTGAGGGGGTTGGGTTGGGTTGTGGGGAGAGGACGAGGGGGGGGGTGTCGAGGGGGAAATAGATTCGCCTAATATTCCATCTTTCTTCTGTGTTAACCATGATCGCGTGTAACAAGGTTATCATTAACTAACTACTAGGTTCTTTTATGCATGCCTGACTTTTTGGCGTAATCGTTGATTTTGTCCGAAATCACGCAAACCTTAGTCTCATTTTATCGATTTTACGGAATGAAACTTCATGGTATATTTATTATGTAACATAAAATGCATTATTTTTATGGTTTTATTCTTGACGTTTGATTTACATGAACTTATTTCAATGATTTCTTATTGTTTGTTTGTTTGTTTGTTTTTTAAATTTAAAATATTATTTTATAAACATTTATGTTTGCATTTTGTTATGTTTGTTGTACATTTGTATTCTTAAATATTAAATTAATTATAAAAATTACCTCATATTCGATTGATTTCTTATTTTAGATTACTGTATATTAGAATTACAATATTATTTTATTATTATTTCATTATTTATATTATTATTATTATCTATATTACAAATATCTGTTGATTTTTAATTACATAATAATAAAAATATGTAAATATAAATTTACATATCGTCCCCTTTTTTTTTTTATGCACGAAAATTAAAATTTCAAAAATCTATTGGGATCTCTGGCAGGGGGTGGGGGGGTGGGGAGACGTGGCTTAGCAATTCGACCTATCTACTCTAATTTTAAATTTAGCCACCAGATAGCGTATTCAAGTGCTACAGATCCCACTACGTAGCATAGCAATTTGACTTATTTACTCTAATTTTGAATTTAGCCACCAGATAGCGTATTCAAGTGCTACAGATCCCACTACGTAGCATAGCAATTTGACTTATTTACTCTAATTTTGAATTTAGCCACCAGATAGCGTATTCAAGTGCTACAAATCCCACGTGACGTAGCAATTCGATCTATCTATTCTAATTTTGAATTTAACCACCAGATAGCGTATTCAACTCACTCCTTTCATTTAAACAATGTCTGTAAATCTTTTTAAACAAAAAAATAGTTAATAATAAACATATGTGTTAGTATAATATTAACTGTACAAATGATATGTCATTTGAAGATTACTAATTATTAATGAAATATATAAAGTAGTTTAAGTAATACTGTATTAAAAATAGAATAAAAGAGTTGAAACCGGAATGAATGCACGTCAAGTGGTAATAGGAAAGTATTTGTTTTGTTTTGTTTCGTTTCGTTTGTTTTTTTCCTTTTTCTTTTTTTTTCATAACAACCAAGTTATTTACGAGGCATGCGACAAGCGTATCGGTCTACTGCATTTCAATTTATCTTCTTACTTCTCGTAACTAATACCGATACCGTGAGCTAAAATAAAAGGAACGGTTAACGAACAAGTTCGAAACATTTAACGGCATTTTTCATTTCTTTTCTTTTTTTCATTTTGTTTTGTTTTCTTTTGTTTTGTTTTGTTTTGTTTTCCATTACAATTCTAAACTCCTTGTTAGTATTGAATGAAAATCTTTATCCTGTTTTACTAATCGTACTTTATATCGTTGATCTAATACAAAATTGAAGAAATAATTTAAAAAGGGTTTATTTTCTTATTTACAGAACTATTTATTTTTTTTTAATATATATATATATATAAATTTTTAATAATATTTTATTATAAAAATATATCAAAAGAATTTGTTATTGATGCCAAATGAAAATTCAAAAACCCTTTAGCGAATTAAACATGGCTATGAAGAAAAATAAGTGATGTGCTTACCAATACGATTTTTGAGGTTATGTTTATCCAACTGTAAAAGAAAAATTTACAAAAATCTTGTATTTAGAAAGGAAAAAAATATATCAAAAGAATTTGTAATTGATGACAAATGAAAATTCAAAAACCCTTTAGCGAATTAAACATGACTATGAAGAAAAATAAGTGATGTGCTTACCAATACGATTTTTGAGGTTATGTTTATCCAACTGTAAAAGAAAAATTTACAAAAATCTTGTATTTAGAAAGGAAAAAAATATATCAAAAGAATTTGTAATTGATGACAAATGAAAATTCAAAAACCCTTTAGCGAATTAAACATGGCTATGAAGAAAAATAAGTGATGTGCTTACCAATATGATTTTTGAGGTTATGTTTATCCAACTGTAAAAGAAAAATTTACAAAAATCTTGTATTTAGAAAGGAAAAAAATATATCAAAAGAATTTGTAATTGATGCCAAATGAAAATTCAAAAACCCTTTAGCGAATTAAACATGGCCGTGAAGAAAAAAATTGATGTGCTTACCAATACGATTTTTGAGGTTATGTTTATCCAACTGTAAAAGAAATATTCACAAAATTTTTGTATTTAGAAAGGAAAAAAATATATCAAAAGAATTTGTTATTGATGCCAAATGAAAATTCAAAAACCCTTTAGCGAATTAAACATGGCTATGAAGAAAAATAAGTGATGTGCTTACTAATACGATTTTTGAGGTTATGTTTATCCAACTGTAAAAGAAAAATTTACAAAAATCTTGTATTTAGAAAGGAAAAAAATATATCAAAAGAATTTGTTATTGATGCCAAATGAAAATTCAAAAACCCTTTAGCGAATTAAACATGGCTATGAAGAAAAATAAGTGATGTGCTTACCAATACGATTTTTAAGGTTATGTTTATCCAACTGTAAAAGAAAAATTTACAAAAATCTTGTATTTAGAAAGGAAAAAAATATATCAAAAGACTGTAATTGATGACAAATGAAAATTCAAAAACCCTTTAGCGATTTTAACATGGTCGTGAAGAAAACTAACTGATGTGCTTACCAATATGATTTTTGAGGTTATATTTATTCAATTGTTAGAGAAAAATTTACAAAATTCTTCTTTAAAAAGATTTTCCATTATGACAAAAATAACAATAAAACCAGAAATCTAAAATGAGCGATTGTTCGAGTAGAAATTGTTGTCAAATAAGAAACTTTATTTAAAAAAAAAAAAATATTACAAATCAAAATGACGCAATGTCCGTAATTATTATCATAAATCAACGTATACTGAATATACATGTAAATTTTGAAAACGATAGAATAAATATGACTCGAGATATATTGTCGGCAAGTTTGTCAAAAGTATTTTCGAAAAAAAAGGTATGCGGGCTGAAGCGGTATTCGATCTTACCGTATTGTTCCATTTCCTTTTGTAGACATATTTTAAATGAGAAGGACATACTTTTAAAAAAAAAAAATAATAAAAATCGAATTGTTTTGTTTTGTTTTTTCTTCAAAATTTTAAACCACCAGACTAATACCCCCCTTAAACGTTCCGTGCTAGGCATAAAAGAAAGATAGAAAAAAAAAAAAGAAATAAAGAGAAAGAGAGACCACAATATATGGCCGCATGAGAATGATAGTCTACGTGTCTCGAAATAGAGATCAAGCTTGGCCCCTTAAACAACTATCGAATGGTAATATCGATACTTTCTTGTGCAATAGAGAGAACTTGAAAAATGATCTGATATCGTGTATCTTATAATCTATTCCATCCATAGAAAACATAATAATAATAATAAAATAAAAATAGAACCAGATCTCGTATATTACAAGGTATCGTGTATTATTACACGATGACAATAAAAAAATAAAAAAAAATAATAAAAACATCATTTGTAGTGAATAACATTTTCACTGGAAGGTTCCGTTAAATATTAATAACGATATGTATATATAACAAATAAATAAGATCAAAAATATATAGACAGGTGATTAATTAAAGGTACACGGATGCGTATTTGAATGAATATTTCATTCCATGGCGTAACCCCGATAGGATGGAAATGGATTTTCCGGGAAATGTGGTGATGCTCATCAGCTGTTTTCTAGAAACGAATTGACCTTACGTGTCTCTCTGTACTTTCGTATCTATCTATCTTTCTTCTTCTTTTATGTTTGCCGTTACGGTATAGGTACGCGTACCTTCTAGCTTACGGTTCCTTTCTCCCTGTGTCGTTGACACTACTCCGACCGATACCGTTCGTTTCTCGATTTCTTTTCCGGAGAATCTTTTTTTATACGTAACTATTCTTCTTTGTGCATGCTCTTACTTATTGTTTAATCCTTGAAAAAGAACTCTCTCTCTCTCTCTCTCTCTCTCTCTCTTGATTTTTAAAGCAACAAGAACAACAATTATTTATACATGTGCGGGTTAGATTTTGTTATATAGCAAATGGAAAACGTGTCGATGACAGATGATTTCCTTGTATTAACATTTATAGACAAAACCCTTTGCGGTGTTAAATAAATTTTTGTTTGTTAAATAAGTTTTGTGCCGGTGTAGAATGAATGGGGCACGTGGTGGTAACCAATAAGGATTAAATTACGCGAACGAGTATTGCGTGTTACAAGTATGCAACCATATACGTAGGATACTTAAATAATACATTCGTTGTCGAGATTTAAGTATTGTCACGGACAATACTTCATTTTTATTATAATTTTGTCAAATTGATTTATTTTTATTTGTAATATACAAATAATGACACAGAGAGATAGAGGTTTTATTATTTACGGGAAAAGGTTAAGGAATAATATGAATAATTATTTTTGCAATGGATTTAGGTTAAATGTTAGGTTAGGTTTACACTTTATATTATATTAGAAAGCACGATGTGTCAAAAAGTAATTATCTCGAAAAGGTCTTCAAACGCATTTGACTTACCGACAAGAGTTTATAATTATTTTTGCTTTATTCTTGCCTTTCTACTCTCGATAATGAAGCTTCGTAATCTCGTCAGTATTGCGGAAATGAACGACATATATATATATATATATATATATTTATCTATGTAAATGTGTTTGCTATTGCATCAATATTTCTTTTATTTATTTTACAGTTATGCACCGCATATCTTCTTTACAAATCATTATTATTATATATATAATTATTATTCTCACTTTTACAGTTTTTAAAGTAGGGCCCGTTCCCTTAATAAATATTTTAATATTATCTTTATAAATATAAAATTATATTAATAAATAAATAAATATATTAAAATAAAATAATAAATAATTCCTAATTTGAACAATTAATTAATTTAAATCATTTTAAACTTTTACCAACATGGTGGCAATTTGTATATTTCATTTTAAGAAATGGAACCTTACCCCTAGTGACGAAAAATTGAACTAATGTTTGTTTGAACGGACAAAATATAAAAATGAATATATATTTAATGAATCAAACTATAACATTTACAATAATTATATTTAAAATTTAAGACATTTTACAGAAATATTATTTAATAAATTAAATAAATATAATAATAATAATAATAATTATTGTTATTTTTTTATTATAAGTATGACCAATCGTACGAGTTTTGATTCGAATATTCGAATTGTGAATTGAAAGTCAAATGTAAATAACGCATAAAATATAAAAAAAAAAAAAAGTACAAAATGAACTTTCTAATTTTTCGTGGTCAATAAGTTAGAAGGTTGTATCGTTCAATGGCAAATCCTGGTGAAGATCTTCAAGAAACTTCGATTAAAACTATAGAAAAGAAAATGACAAAGATAGAAAAACTTCATCGTCGTCCTAGAATTTGTTGATATTATAATAAACCGCAATGTTTCTAGTTAAGAACAACTCGAAAGTTGCATTCAACTTCAGGGTTTTCTTTTTGGTATATCTCTCATTGAAATACATCGTAAGGTAAAATATCTTTCTATTGTATTACAATGATACAATAACATGCAATATATTTACGAATAGGAAAGATTTGTTCAAAAGAAATGATACATTTGTTTCATTTTCTTCAATGATTTCGAATTTTTATCGAATTTTGAATAAAATAAACTTTTACATTCAGTTTTTTTTTTTATATATATATATATATATATAAAAATTTCAAATATATTTAAATATATTTTCCGAAATTTTTACACACACATAAATTCTTTAAATAAATATTTCAATAAAGATTTTTAAATATTAATTAATATATATTATATGTTATTAATAATTATATTTAAAAATGTATATGTTTAATTAATTTACATTGGTAAATATTGTAGGGAATAAATCTGACAATAAGAATAAGCTGCAATTTCAAACGAGAAAAAAACATAGTCGATAAAATCTAACCTACAAACATTTTATACATATTATATAGGAATATTAAATTATGTTCATAAAATGATCTTATAAAAGTATGCTATTTTTCAAAATAATCTGAAATATCTAATACTACAAGTTATTTCTTGCATTCTCACGTAGTTTCACTGCATTTTTCTTTTTCTTTTTCTTTTTCTTTTTTCTATTTAACACATATCTGACATCTTCTTTGTGGATTCTTTATGTTTTTTTAACCTCTTTGCAAGTGAAACATGTCTCGAATCACTGACATTTTCTAAATTACGATATAAATTGAAATAATTTATTTAAAAAAAGAAAAGAACCTCGGAAAAAGTACTTTTCCGAAAAGTAGTGAGGTTATTTCCGAAAAGTAGTGAGGTTTTTTCCAAAAACTAGTGAGGTTATTTCCGAAAAGTAGTGAGGTTTTTTCCGAAGAGTAGTGAGGTTTTATCCGAAAAGTATTTTAAGTAAAATTAAAAAAGTATTTAAGTAAAATTTTAATTTAAATGCGAATTCGTCATTACGTTGTATGATTTGAAAATTTTATTTAGAATCTCGTATAAGATTTTTGTTTTGAAAAAAAAGCAATATAAAATAAATTATGGCATTTTTACAAATTCCTTGTTTTTTTCATTGTTCGCTCTGATTGCAGAACCATCGAGCTTATCGCACTTATGGGTATTTCCTGTACGCTTTTTCTTTTTCTACACACGAGAGAACTTCATTCGCGTCTTAAAAAAATGGAAGTACGTTTGCAGCCGGGTGAAGATGAACTTATATCTGGGAAACAATTGTCATCGGGTAAGTATAGTCTTTTTTATCATTGATTTTAATTCTAATGTTGTAATTGATCATTGGTAAATATTTTTTGAGAATCCAGGGAGGGTTGACAGTATTATTTGAGGGATACAAAACCTAAACATGGGAACTTATTTATCTCAACTATTTTTTCAATTTTTAAATTTAATAAGAAAGGTAGAAAAAAGATAGACTTACTGTAGGGATGCAAATGATAAGCATAGAAATCATGTTTTTACATTCACATATTAGATCTAATTGGAAGAAATTAGGGTAGGCCTAAATCCAGGAATGGGTGTTAACAAAATGTTAGTAAAGAATAAGGAAATAATCCCATCAATTCATCAAACCGACTAAAACAAACGTGACCCCTAAATTGTCACTACTTCTTCAGAAATTCATAGGTCAATATTTAAGACCTAATTGGAAAAACTTAGGATAGGCCTAGATCCAGGAATAGGTTCTTACAAAATGTTAGAAAAGAATAAGAAAATAATCCCATCAATTCATCAAACCGACTAAAACAAACGTGACCCCTAAATTGTCACTACTTCTTCAGAAATTCATAGGTCCATATTTAAGACCTAATTGGAAAAACTTAGGATAGGCCTAGATCCAGGAATAGGTTCTTACAAAATGTTAGAAAAGAATAAGAAGATAATCCCACAACTTTATCAACAATCGTAGCCCCTAAATTGTCAATACTTCCTTAGAAACTCATAGGTCCATATTTGAAACCTAATTAGAATAAATGAAAATAGGCCTAGGACCAGGAATGAATGTTAACAAAATATTAGAAAAAACAAATAAAAAGATATTCCCATTAATTTATTAAACCCACTTAAACAAACCTAACCCCCAAATTATGAATACTTCCTCATAAATCCATATATAATATTTTAGATCTAATTGATATTAATTAGAAAATGACATAAATTCGTGGATGGGTTAGAAGAAAAATTAGGAGAGACAAAATAATAAATAAATCATTGAAAATGATAGTTGCACGCCACTTGTTTGCCACTTCCTTTGGCACTTAGCTTATATGGTAGGAGCAAGGAATATTCTTTATAATAGTAAACGTGAGTCTCGACTTCCCGCTTGAGGAAGGTCAAGGTGTGAGAGAGTGAACGTACGAAGGACTAACATCAGACAAGTTCAAGAAACGCCGCCAATGTTGAGTCTCCATCCCCGTTTTTCTTACCTTTCCACTCCCCACCCCCAACTTCCCCGAAACCCCTTCCCCTATCCTTCGTGTACCTTTTAATACTCGTTTACGTTTCGATTAATCGTCGTAACGTAACTTATCATTTAAAAACAAACAAAACTAAGTTAATATATACACATTCGAGTTATGCTAATTCTAACTAATAGCACATTAGATCCGTTTGTATCCGTTAGTATCGTTTAAGAAAGCAAGAAAAAGAAGATATTAATTAGAATAGTTTATCATCACTGTCTTAGATTTGTAGAATTTATGTGAATTCAAGAATTACACGATTAAATTGATTTGTTTTTATTAGAAACATGCATTTGAAACTTCTTCCTCATTTTTTTGTATTCTTTATTTTTTTTTTTGTCGATTAATTATATATACTAGCTTTTTCTTTTTTTTTTTTTAGCGAATTCGTGAGAAAATTTACACTTTATAGGTTAGGTTATAATTTAAGACTTGGTTTTTTTCTTTTCTTTTTTTATGATCTTACTTGATTATATACTCTTTCGCATTTAATTGATACATTCAACAATTTAAATTTACACGAGATAACAAAAGAGGAATATTTTATAATAATTAATAATAATAATAATAATTATTATTATTATTATTATTGTTATTATTATTATGTTTTAATGTGTTAAATAATAATATAATTAATATAAATATAATTTATAATAAATATAATAATATAATATTAAAATAATAATATAAATTAATATAAATAATAATAAATTATTATGTTTATTATTATTATTTATTTATATGGGTATATAAAATAAATAAAATAAGTGATATTAATAATATTTATTTAATTATGTATTTTAATATACTATATCTCTATAATATACTATGTCTTTAGGTACTGTAAATTTTCAATAGATGGCGTTGTATTAAAACTCAATTATTTCGATATGTATTCACGCTATTTTTTTTCTTCAAATTTACATATGACAAACTAACCTTGCTTTTTATATTTTTTTTTTATTTATTTCATTCTAATTGTGGTATTATTATGTTGTCTTTTGTTATAATTTACTAAAAATAATTTAGAATTATATTAAATCAATATTTTATAACATGGAGAGCATAGTGCAATACATTTTACGTGTATGAATACAGACATACGATAATGGTGAAAGTAAGTAGGTTTTTCTATTGATAAAAATAAAAAAAAATAAAAAGAAGAAAAACGTATATACTGCACCCAACACTCATACATTTACCAATAAGATAGCATAGGTGTGTTCCTGTTTGATGTTTCTTTTTAAAAGGAAAGCCTTTCACAGGAAACGTTTAATGATCGATAAACGCATCTTTCAATTCTTCCGTACCTGTTTTAAACGATATTCGATCAGAAAGTTGGTACTCATGAAAACCATCACGTACTATCTTTACGATTATATCAAGTTTATTCCTCGAGAAGGTTTAATTTTCTTACATTGAAATAAAATTCTAATCTCACCTGGTTAAGTTACTTATGGGATAGATGCAATTAATAGTTTCACGTTAATGCAAATCGTGTTAGTTACTTTGCTTTTCTCATAACTAAGTATTAACTGTATTACAGTTAGGCCAAGCGTATGACCTCTATTTATGACCGCAACTACCAATACATTGCTTGCTGTTTTAATTAGTAATTAGGTAAGGTGTTCGTTATGTCTTATTATTTTCATATATTTTGCATTGTTTTTATTTTGTTCGTACAAACCGACCTAGTATACATGATATCACTATTGTTTTCGTATTTATTATAATTAACGAAATTTAACAAATATCTTTTCAATATTTTAAGAAATAATTTATTATAGTTTCAAATATATAACATTTATTATTAAATAAATATTTTAAGAACGGTTCGGTGGCTCAGTGCTAGAATCTCCGATTCGCAACACAGAGGAGGTATCCCGGGTTCGAATCCCGGCAGTCGTGAAAAATAAAATTTATTTTCCATGTATCCCGAAAGGGAATCATTATTTTAAATAATTAAATAAATATTTATATATATTTTAAAATATATTTATTCATTACATATTTAGAAATATTTAATGATTATTAATTCCAATAATATATATTATATTAATTTAATAATATATATTATAATTAAATAATAATTTTAATATAATATATAATTAATAATAAAGAATATAATAATAATTATAATTATATATTTAATAATTTGTATTAATAATTAAAATAATATATATGTATATTAATTTAATAAATATATATTTAGAAATATATAGTTTATGTATCATTAATTAAAATATTATATATTAATATAATAATATATATTATAATTAAATAATAATTTTAATATAATATAAAATTATAATAATAAACAATAATAATCATTCTAATTATATATTAAATAATTTATATTAATAATTATAATAATAATAATTATTTTATAATTTATATTATAATTAAATAATAATTTTAATATAATATATTAAACATAAATATTTATACAGTATGTTAATAGTCATTTTATTACTGGTTACTTCAAGTATTTTCTACGATAAATACTGTAAAATATATTATTAAATTATTTCATTATTAATACTCATTTTTAATTATTATTTTTTATATAATATGTTGCAAAAAGAAATATGTACTAAAAAATTTATCTTAATAAGTTAAATTTGTAATTTTACTGATACAAATTGACACATATTTTTCTTTCGAATTAATTTGAAATTTGAAACGATAAAATAAACGAGCAAAAATTTTCAGATGAAAGAAGAGAAAAAGATCAGAAAGGTTATGAGAATGCTAATACTAATAATAATAATAATATATTTTACGATGATTTTATTGGAATTATAATTAATGGAGAAAGTAAATGTAAAAAAAAGGTTAACAAGATTTTTGAGATTAATACTTGTGTTTACCTATTTATAATATATTTTACAACTATTAGCTATAAGGAAGTGTTTCTTTCTCTTCAATGAATTATTTCAATCGTAAAGTTAAATAAAATTTAACGGTTACGTTTTATGATAAATAATTTTTTCTTTTTTTTTTTTTATTGAAAAATCATCTGTCGCGGTGGAAATGATAAAACTGGAGCAAATCTGATACGGCAAGATTTAACCTACTTGTTGATAGAGAAATTACCGACTCTCGTGTGACTCGTATTATAAAATATTGCAAGTATTATATATATATACATATAAATATATGTATATACATATGTATAAACAGTTAGTATATAAAAATGTATTCGTACAGCAATCGATTTAAAACATAAACTTTGTAGAAAAATATTAACCAAAAATAAATATGCATGTATAAAAATATTCTTAATAATTTTCTAAAACTAATGTTATTAATAAATTATTATTTATTATAAAAAAAAAAACAATAACAAATATTCAGAAATTATATATAAAAGTAAATATATTAATGTAATAAGTATTTTTACAAACTTTCGATTAGTAATATTACAATATAAGACAATAGATTACATTACACATAAATGCAAGATAATATTGGGTTTTATCCGGAAAGTTCGTGAAAATTGTCAATAGATGGCATTAAAGTTCTTTTGCTAAAAAAAAACCTGAAAAGTTCTGAAAGCACGAAATTAATAATTAACAAATTTGCATAAAAACATTAACCATAACAAATGTTCGATAAAAATGTTACAAGTTCCCTTAAATATATTCCATGGGTTAAAAGTCAAACAAAAAATATTTGTATCCAAAAATTGCATGCATTTTCTAAATTTTAAACCAACGTGCACTGTTGTGCAATACATCATCAAGTATACATGTCAGGTATTAAGATAATCACAATTGTGTGTGTGTGTGTCTGTTTGTGTGTGTGTGTGTGTGTGTGACTGCATAATAAATTAAAAAAATATTTTTCATTCTACAATAAAAATTCAAAGATGTCACAAAGGGAAAGTTCTGCGTGGGTCGAATACGCCCTACGTGGCACGGAACGCTGTTAAAACGTTGACTTCCTATATCAATTAATCAGAAACTTTCTTTCGAGACCGTAATTTATCTCAAAAGGAATTTTTTTACATTTGTAGAATCGAATTTCTTTTACACATCGAATCGTACAATTCAAATTTTTGTGATAAATCGATTAACAATAATTCATTGATGTTGCTTTATTCTTTTTTTTTTTTTAACTGGAAAGGTAAAAATACAGTGTTCCGATCGATCGAAACTCTCTTGAGATCCACTTTTGAGAAATCTCACGAAAGTGTATGTTTGTGTGAGTCTGTGTATGTATGTTTCTGTGCTTATGTGAATGAACCTTTTTTGATTTATTCCGGTACGAGACTATACTAACGATAATTAAACATAACAACAACAAAAATACCTTTGTTTCAGAGAAAGGAATCGGTATCGTGCAAACGAGTAAAAGGCGTTTACAAAACACATATACATACACACACACACACACACAGACAGACAGACACAAGTATACCCACGCATGCAAGAGTACAAACACGCGAGGACCAATTTTACGGACACGTCGAGTCGCTTTCACGACTTCTGGGTCAGTAGGGCTTTCCCTCTCTCTCCCTTCTCTTTCCCCTTCCTCGTTTCTCATTTAAAAAGAGAGTAAAAGGTCGTCGGTCCGATCGGATCCTGTCCGATCGGGTCCGGTCCATGATCTCGAGTGCAACGGCATGCACATCCGTTACTTTTTGTTTTTTTTTCAAACGTCTCGTGGTTCAATTCCGTTTCAGTTCCGACTATCCCGATCTT
Source organism: Polistes dominula (assembly GCF_049000335.1). Lineage (NCBI taxonomy): Eukaryota > Metazoa > Arthropoda > Insecta > Hymenoptera > Vespidae > Polistes > Polistes dominula. The sequence goes on along the minus strand of NW_028301003.1, from coordinate 1,329,903 downwards.
TTCCTATCTAATCATTTTTTTTTTCGATAATATCTATAAGATAATCGATAGTACGTTTTATTATGGTTAATATATACATTATTGTTTAATAATAAATGATTCATGTAGTAGTATTCTTTCACATGTGTTATATAATTTATTATAATTATTAGGAAAAAATTGTTAAACGTTTATAGGTTAGGTTAGAAAATTGATCTAATATCGTAGTTCAATTTCGATTACGTTTCAACTACCTGAATCGTTCTATCTATCAATTTTTTTCGATAAAATCTATACAATATTCGATTGTACGTTTTATATTATTTATTAAGTATATTTTTGTTAATTAATAAATGATTGACACAGAGTATTCGTTTATATTTATTCTATGATTAAACATAATCATTGTAAATAATTGTAAAACGTTTATAGGTTAGATTCAAAATCTAATCTTATATTGTGGTTCAATTCCGAATACGTTTCAACTATCTGGATCTTCCTATCTACCAATTTGTTCGATAGTTTCGAAACGATAATCGATCATTCGTTTTACTGTAATTAATATTTATACATTTTTATTTAATAATAAATAATTAACACACTGTATTATTTAACATTTTGTAAAAATATACAGTCTCTCTCAATCATATTATTTATGAGTTACATTTATAAGTAAACAATTTTTAAACGTTTGTAGGTTATAATGTAAATTAGATTTACAGTAGTATTCTAATTTTTTGATTTAATTGCAATTACGTTTAAACCATCTGAATCTTTTCCTATCTACCAATTTGTTCGATAGTATCGATACGATAATCGATAATACCTTTTACAATAATTAATATATATATATTTTTGTTTAACAATAAATGATTTTCTTGTCATCTTTAACATCTATTGTATAATTTAATGTGGTCCACCACCGGTTACGTTGGTGGTGGTACCACCGGTTAAAAATTTACAGGTTAGGTTGAAAGTTTGATTCATAAGATTAAAATTGAAACATATTTTTATTACAAGTTCTCAAAAATTATCGCGAAAATGAATGTTTACATGAAAATATCTCACTTAATAGTTATTTATTATTAATAAAATCTTTAATCGCTTGTTTTTATCGACGTATCAATTACTTTGTATACAGTAAAAAAAAAGTCATTTAGATTATTTGATTTTGACTGACTTTCACCGGCATTTAAAACTCGTATCATTTACGATCGTCTTCGATTTTTTGCGAAATTTCGATTACATCATTGATTTGACATTACGTATCAATAAATACAGACTTATTAACGATTCGTTTGAAATTATTGATGATATTTTGTATAAATTTTCGTATTTCCTTTTTTTTTCTAACCATTGATTTTTATTAAAATTACCTATGTATAATTTATGATAATAATTCATGTATAAATAAATACTATAATCACACACACACAAATCTTGAAATGTAATTTATTATATTTTCATGTAAATATATTTTTTTTATTTTTTATTACATTGTTAAAAAAAAAAAAACACGTTAAATTTGTATATGATAAAAATAAATGTAAATTATAAACATTAATTCGCGAAAACTCGTGTCAAATGTTAAAACTAAACTTGCAAAATTATTGAAAATCGATCAAACAACAATTTCCAAACGTTTAACATTAATTTATAAATAAGAAGAAAAAAAATAAATTATCTAAAATTTATTCAATGTTATTAATAAATATTTAACAAATCCTATTGAATGATTTATTATGGTGATTCATTGACAAGCTTCGTTTAACAAATTTACAAATGTGAATTTGAACAAAATATGAAACTCTTGAAAGTCGAACGATAATTATTCCGATATGTAAGATAAAATAAATGCGAACAAAATCTTGTGTTAATAATTAAAGAAGCGTAGTTCCTTTCTAAGATTCACATGGACGATTATGACCATAATGGTCAGCACGAATCTCGGCCAAGATCAACGACGATATGCTAACCTTATGGGGGAATAGTCCGGTTTGTGTTAGCTTCTTTTAAAGGCAAACAACGTACCCACCTTCTTAACGGACCCCATACAAGAGAATATACACACATACACATGCAATCAAATTTTTCATTCCCATCGTTTATATTCCGACTAAGTTAATGTCAATTTATTTTCTACAAACTACCAACAATTGCAAATTTTCTTCTACTTCATTCTTATTTATTATTTGTTCTTTGTCTTTTATAATATTTTATATTATTTCAATGTAAAATTAGAAATAAAACTGACATTATATTTACTACTCAGTGACAGTGAATTAAATGATCAATGAAATAAATAAAACCCCAAAGAAATTACGATGTCATCCAATTTGTTAATACTTTTCTTTTTATGTTAATAACTTTAATGCAAATTTGTTTGATTTCTTCAAACAGAACTTCAGTTAAACTGCTTCGAAATTTGTACAGTTATTTTCGAGAGGGGGGGGGAGGGGAGGGTACCAATTTGACTCGATACGTCACTGTTTACACCCAACTCTCTTTCTTAAATTTCTTTCAACGATGAGTATATAAATCTACAAAGAATACGAAAGTTTCGAGTTGAGTTACGGCATGAGATAAAAGAAAAAATAAAATAAAATAAATAAGACAGTAATGAAAAAAAAAAAGAAAAAAAAACTGAAAAGTAAAATAAATAAAATAAAAAATAAAAATAAAATAAAATAAAACGTAATACAGAGAAGCATAATTTTCAAGATAAATCGTTCGTGCATTATCATTATGATATTATGAGAAATAATCATGGTGGATGTTAGATGAACAAAATTGAAGAGCAACGATGCAAATCTTGTTCACCTAGAAAGTTACCAACTCGGTTGCTCCGCAATAATATAATGGAAAGGAAAAAATGTAAAAGAGTGAGAGAGAGAGAGAGAAAAAAACCCAATTGCTTTGGGGCAATGAGTATTTGTTGTTTTTTCTATATCTCTTTGATTGGTTGCAGCAGTCAATCCCTTTCTCTCTTTCTCTCGCTCTCTTTTATTTCAGCTTTCTTCGATGATCTCGAACGTCAATCGATTTTTTTTTTGTTTCTTACCCGATGATATCGAGCAACTTCAGAAAAGTAGATAGTGCATCTACCGGTTGCAATTTTTTTTAAAAGGTTGAAGTTGATTCTAATACTTTTGAGTTATGACTCGTGGTTCTGCTTCAATTACGTTCCAATTATGTAGATTCATCTATCTGCCAATTTTTTTTAATAATATTGATACGATAATCGGATTGTTTATTCTTCAATTGTTAATATGTATATATTTGTTTAATAATAAATCATTGACATCGTATTATTTTCAATTTATTTTATGATTTAACGTGATCACTGTAAATAATTGTAAAACGTTTATAGGTTAGATTGATAATTCGATCTAATATCTTGTTTCAATTCAAAATACGTTTCAAACATGCTGCATATTTCTTATCTACCAATTTTTTTCTTCTGTAAAATCGTTACAATAATCGATTGTACGTTTTACAATAATTAATATACTTCTTTTTGTTTAATAATAAATAATTAGTATCGCATAACGTGATCATTGTAAATAATTGTAAAACGTTTATAGGTTAGATTGAAAATTCGATCTAATATCTTGGTTCAATTCAAAATACGTTTCAAACCAACTGTATTAGTTTGAAACATTTTTATTTAACAATAAATAATTAACACACTGTATTCTATTAAATTTTGTAAAAATATACAATTGTTAAACGTTTGTAGGTTAGAATGAAAATTATATTTACAGAAGTATTCTAATTTTTTGGTTCAATTCCAATTACGTTTCAACTATCTGGATCTTCCTTATCTACCAATTTGTTCGATAGTTTCGAAACGATAATCGATCATTCGTTTTACTGTAGTTAATATTTATTCATTTTTATTTAATAATAAATGATTGACACTGTATTCTATTACATTTTGTAAAAATATACAGTCTCCCAATTATTTATAAGTTAACTTTATAATTAAACAATTTTTAAACGTTTGTAGGGGTTTGATTGAAATTGGATTTATAGAAGAATTGTTATTTCTTGGTTCAATTCCAATTACGTTTCAACCAACTGTATCTTCCTATCTACCAATTTTTTCATTAAAATCGTTATGACAATCGATCTTACGTTTTATTAGAGTTTAAATATACATTATTGTTTAATAATAAATATATATAACATCATATTCTTTTACATTTATTCTCTAATTTAACATAATTACTATAAACAGTTATAGGAAACATTTATAGGTTAGATTAAAAATTGTAATTTATAATATTATTCATATAAATCAGATAGTAATTAGCTTAGATTAAATTAATAAAAATGATATTGCAAATACAATTTTTAATATTAGAATATTCTTTTAACGATCGAATGTGTTTGGTTTTTGTTTTTGTTTTTTAGAAGGAGTTCAAATGGAATCTACGCCAAGCGGGAACGATCATTATTCGAACTTGCAGCGCGTTACAGAGAAGGTAATATTCCGCTTACAATTAAATTATCTCTAGAAAAAAAAAAACAATAAACAGAGGAAGTTAAAAAATATTCTGTTTATTTTATTCGTTACTTTAGTATAATCGTATTCTCATTTGTTCATTTCGTATGGGTAATTAATTTTTTTTTTTCCATTAGGAATAAAATTTGATTATCATTCTGTGAGTACCGATGATCGATGAAACTTGTTGTTTTTTTTTTTTTTTTTTTCAAAGGAAATTGTGTTACGCTAGGATGTAACGGGGAATATTTTCTCATATATTCTAGTGAATGCATTCGAGTAAGTATACAGCGTCAAATAATTCAACGATACGATTCATTGCTCTTGTAAAACGCTTTCAATCGATTATATTTTTTTGTCTGACTTACCAATTGAGGCTTTGAAAATAAGGATGGATCAATCACACTAGCTGTAATTTTGAAAAATAAATTACTATGGAAAATTGTTCGTAATTTTGTTTCAAATTAAAACCAATTTTCAAAGTGAATCTTTACAGTTTTTACCTATGTTGATTCAATTTTAACAATCAGAATAAACTGACTGCAGTAGTTGTCTGGATTTCGAGGTTAGTTCAACGATATTTTGATCAAATATTGATCATATTTTAGAAGAAAATACAAAAATCTGATTAGAATAATCTCAACAAGTGAACAAAAGGAATATTAATTAGAAGAGATAACAATAGCTGACATGATTTGATAAAAACAATGATCCTTGACGAAGGTCGAGGGTAAAAAAAGAACATAAGAGAAAATGATTTGGAAAGTATTTCTTTTTTTTGTTTTGTTCTAATTTTATTGTCTAAACACTTAACATAAGAGCTCGTTAAAGATCTTGTTTAAGGATGCATTTATGGGGTGTAATTATTAACCGGACTTAGGTTTCGCATGCTTTGTGACAACACTTGGTGAAGAAAAAAAAGTCATTAGTGTACGTAGATAATAAGTAGAGCACGAGAATATGAACCAAATTGAACAAAAGAAATGTCTCGATTTACTTAACAACCTTTTGTTTCTTTACAATGATCTATTACAATATATTATACAGTTAAATAATTAATACACCTTTCATTCAGTAGTTCCGTCATTTTTCAAGAGAACAATCAAGATGACACGATATCAACATTTTTTTTTTTTTAATTACAATTGTAATATTAGTATACAGTGTCAGGATCAGACACTGTATAAACTGTAAAACTCAAAACTTAATCAAAAACAAAACAAAACAAAAAGTTTCACATACATTTTTATACAGCATTTCATTGTAAATGAAAAAATATATTGTTTACAGTTAAAAATTTGATTTTTTACAGTTTAGGTTCAAAACTTTTCAACTCTTCTGATGCTCGTAGTCCAAATTATTCAATCAAATTATTACAATTGTAATATCAGTATACAGTATCAGGATCAGACACTGTATAAACTGTAAAACTCAAAACTTAATCAAAAACAAAACAAAACAAAAAGTTTCACATACATTTTTATACAGCATTTCATTGTAAATGAAAAAATATATTGTTTACAGTTGAAAATTTGATTTTTTACAGTTTAGGTTCAAAACTTTTCAACTCTTCTAATGCTCATAATCAAAATTATTCAATCAAATTATTACAATTGTAATATCAGTATAAAATATCAGGATCAGACACTGTATAAACTGTAAAACTCAAAACTTAACCAAAAACAAAACAAAACAAAAAGTTTCACATACATTTTTATACAGCATTTCATTTTAAATGAAAAAATATATTGTTTACAGTTAAAAATTTGATTTTTTACAGTTTAGGTTCAAAACTTTTCAACTCTTCTGATGCTCGCAGTCGAAATTATTCAATCAAATTATTACAATTGTAATATAAGTATACAGTATCAGGATCAGACACTGTATAAACTGTAAAACTCAAAACTTAATCAAAAACAAAACAAAACAAAAAGTTTCACATACATTTTTATACAGCATTTCATTGTAAATGAAAAAATATATTGTTTACAGTTAAAAATTTGATTTTTTACAGTTTAGGTTCAAAACTTTTCAACTCTTCTGATGCTCGTAGTCCAAATTATTCAATCAAATTATTACAATTGTAATATCAGTATAAAATATCAGGATCAGACACTGTATAAACTGTAAAACTCAAAACTTAATTAATTATACAATTAGATTCAAAATTAATTAATTTTAAATTAATTGAATTTTATACAGTTTAGGTTCAAAACTTTTCAACTCTTTTGTTATTCGTGGTCAAAATTTTTTAATATACTGTAAGTTAGGTTAAGTTTACAAATTTTCAATCCACCCGTGTATATCTTTTCGAAAATATCATTTTATTTGAGAGAATTAGTTTTTAAATGTAAAACATTATTATTAATATTATATATATATACTACTATTAAATATTATATTATATACTATTAAATATGAAGGACAAATAGATATATAAAAAATGCATGTAAAAATTGTGCCCTCATTTTCTAAAAAAAAAGGTTAAGTATTTAAGTTTTATTACTCGCACACTGTATAAATCTTGATGAATCCTGACAACTGTATAAATACAATATAAAAAGAAAGAAAGAAAGAAAAAAAAAAGCAAAATCAATGTCAACTTAAACTTTCCTTTTATAATTTTATAAGAGTTCATAAATATTATTATTAATAAAGAAAACGTAATGAATCGTAATATAATTTGATTGATAATTATACTTGAGAAATACAGGAGTCAAGTATTTCTTAGGTTAGATACAAAGTTAAGGTTAGAAAAAAGAAAAAAAAAGAAACAAGTGACGTTCGTTTGAAATCGTTTAAGGTGAAAGCTATCGAAACACGAACAAATGAACGAAGACGACGACAACATCATAAAATGAAAAATCGTTTTACCAGTTGCCGTGCCATTAATCGTACAAGTAGAAGACGTTAGCACCGTAATCGGAAATAATTCATTCGAATGGAATTCTCTCACTTACAATGAAGGAAAAGAAAGAAAGAAAGAAAAAAAAGAATACCATATCAAATTTTATTAACTGTAAGAGTTAGTCTTAATACGATTTAATGTTTTTTCTTTCGTTTTTTATTTCCAAGGAAAATAATCCACTTTTTCTATACTTTTTAAGAAGACACACTTTCGATCATTCGAGAACAAGTAACCACGATTGATCGTAATTAATTAGAAAGTAATTACGATCTTTTAAGAGAAGAGAGAGATACATTTTTTTCTAGATTCTTAGAAAATAATCATTTGAAAAACTTGTTCAAAACGACGAAGATCTCGGTATACGAAAAAAAAAAGAAAAAAGAAAAATAAAAAACCTTACACACAGGATATTCAGACAAATGAGGTTAGATATTTTTCGTATCACCCTGTATATATGTATGTATAAAAAGAAATCACACAATTCGTAACTGCGATAACGATATCGTTTTACTTAATGACGTCATTTTTCTTCTTAATCCTTTACAAATCCTATGTCGAGTATGACTCGACATATCAGTTTTTATCTCAAGAGAGTAGCTCCTTTGTCGAGTCTCACTCGACAATTTGACTTTTATCTAAACGATCACATTAATTTAGTGTATAATTCGTGACATTTGATTTTTATTTTTCTATTTTTACTTTTATATTTTATTAAGGATATTTTTTGGTTTGAGTATATCTGTCAGGGATGATGAAAAATTAAGAAAAGGGGGATAACAATAAAATCATTTCGTGTTTGTCGAGTTTGTAATTCGAAAAAAAAAAAAAATCACTTGAAGAAAGTTTTTCGAATGATAGTAAATTTATCTAATCTAGTAACATAAAGCTAGTAAAACGAAACTAATGTAATACACGCATCAAGGAATGTACCATACTTCCCTATGATCGGCATCGAGTACGTTGACCGATCGGTAGGACTGCCAGATGCTTGAGACTCTTCAGGAAGTGACTGTATACTGTATTCTTACCTGTCTTTAAACTTACCAGAAATGGACACGATGATCTTATTTTCATCTTATTTATTTCATACTCGAGTTGAAAAAGCTTTGCTAACTTTTATTCGTATCGATTCATTCACGTGCAGCATACTAATCCCATATTTTCTCACGAATTTGATTTTGTTATTATTGTTAAGTCAATAAAACATAATAATAAATATTCCAAAATTCCCTAGTAGCACAAAATATTGAATACATGTTGTATTTAATATTAACAAGACGTTTAATCTCTTTTATTTTATATTTTGTGCTAATCTCTCTAGGGGGTTGTATTTTATTAAATTTTTATGAATAATTTTGTAATTTATATTTTTTTAATAAATATATCAATTTATAATTTTAATATATGAAACATTTGATTATTTTAATCCGTTAAAATCAAATTGCGGACACTAATATGGCGGATACTAATATGGCGAAAGGAAAACAGCTGATCGAAAATAGCGGGCTGTTTTATTACAAATTCATGCAATCTTTTTGCATATTTTTGTTAATAAAAATTAATTCGTTTATAAATATTATTTTTTTCCTTTATAGAAATATTTATTTATTACCTTACAAATTATTATATAAAAATATATTACCTATAAACATAACCTATATATATATATTATATTTCGTAACTGGAACCAAAAAAATTCTATACGGTTAAACCATTGAACTAATTTTTCTCGAATTATACGAATAAAAAGTCAAATAAATTATATTGTAAAATGTTTATTATTTATTGTGTTTTTATTTTTTTTTTAGTATGAACAAACGGAGGACATTGATGGATTGAACAACACGAAAAGAGCCGACAGATTGGTACTTTTTTTCAATCGCGTACCAAAAGTTGGTTCACAAACGTTCATGGAACTTTTAAGAAGGCTTTCCATGAGGAATGGTTTTTCCTTCAACAGAGATCGAGTTCAAAGAGTCGAAACTATACGTCTTGCCCCAATTGAACAGGTACGAATCCCAACTTAATTCAACTTAACAATAATTGTTTGCGTCTCGATTGAAAGTTGGATGTATGTTAGCTGTAAAAATCACAAAAATTCAGCTAAAGTTTGACAGAAAAATGTGAAGATAAAATAAGAAAAATAAACAATAACAATTTATCATTTTTGTAGCTTCAATTAGCCAGAATGGTCAGCAGTTACTCGGAACCATCGGTTTATGTTAAACACGTGTGTTTCACGAATTTTACCAAGTGAGTTTTAACCTTAAAGTTTGTCTCTTTTTTTTACAAAAAAAAAATTGAGTCAATCATCCCTTTTGACATACAAATAAAATTCAGTTAAAAAAGCTTTAGAAAAATATTATTTCAATAATTAAACAATTACATGTAACAAATTCCATACCACGTGTAACATATTTAATTAATAACTTCAAAAATACTTCAAAGTTTACAACAAAGCATAAAACAAATGAAATCTCGTCAAATCTTATTGTATGTCAACTAGGATTAATAAAACAGAAAAACCCTATGTGACGTAACATTAGTCAATAATTTTTCTAATTCCCTAGGTTTAATTTACCAGAACCAATTTACATAAACGTAGTTCGTGACCCAGTTGAAAGGGTTATATCTTGGTATTATTACGTCAGAGCACCCTGGTATTACGTGGAAAGGAAACAGATTTTCCCTGATCTACCCTTACCCGATCCAAATTGGTTAAAGAAAGACTTTGAGACGTGCGTGTTGAAGGGTGACAGGGAGTGTCGTTATTTGGAGGGAGAAATACACGAGGGTATTGGTGATCATCGTAGACAAACCCTTTTCTTTTGTGGACATAGCGAAAAGTGCACGTGAGTTCTTTTTATTTTTTTTTTTTGATAATTTTTCATGTATCTACAGGGTGTACATTTATTTAGATTTTATGCCAATTAACTCATTTATTATCCATTCCTGTCACCAGTATGGTCTCTGGGTGGAATAGCTGATAAAAAGTACACTTTTCCAAATTAAAGCAACAAAAATCGTGGCCCTTGCATAGTGGCCCATCGCTCCGTTGCCTATTCGTATACAGGCTCCGTTACCTCGCCATCTACCGGCTCGTTGCCTGAACTACCCATTTCTTCCAAATTCAAGCAATAAAAATCGTGGCCCTTGCATAGTGGCCCATCGCTCCGTTGCCTATCCGTATACAGGCTCCGTTGCCTATCCGTATACAGGCTCCGTTGCCTCGCCATCTACCGGTTCATTGCCTGAACTATCCATTTCTTTTCAAATCACTTCCTATTCTAAAAGTTTTCACTTCAAAAAAATGTATTGGTGAATGATCGAACATTTGAATTTATTGATATACATTAATATTTCGGTTATACACCAAGTGATCATGTTAATCCTGACATTGTCCAATTTATTGGGTTAACAAGAAAGTAATTTCGACTTGCACCAATAGATAGCGTTATGTTTGTTTCGTTATTCTTTTGTTAATGTTAGAATTGTTTTCTTTTGAGGTTTGGTACTTGACACTTTTGAATTGCCATTTTCAGTCCTTTCAACACGGTGGGAGCCTTAGAACGTGCCAAACTAGCTGTCGAGAAACATTATGCGGTTGTTGGTGTCCTTGAAGATGTGAACACAACACTAACCGTCTTGGAAAATTACATACCTCGATTTTTCCGAGGTGCAACTGAAGTTTATCATGGTATTACAATTATATTTAACGTTTTTAACATTAATTAATTAATTATTATCAATCATTTTCATAAAAATAATTCGAATTTGTTTTGTTTTTTTTTTTTTTAGATCAAACACACGCATTCACCAGTATCAATCGGAATTTTTTCAAGCCACCCGTTAGCGAGGAAATCAAGGATATCGTTCGTCAAAATTTTACCCGTGAGGTAGAATTTTATCAATTTTGCAAACAACGATTGTACAGACAATTGCGAGCATTAAAATTTACCAATCACGATATAACTATGAATAATCGTTTATAGAAAAAAAAAAAAAAAAAACAGAGAATAGTACTTCATTCTCTTCGACCTTGAAGATATAATAAAAAAAAAAAAAATCTTCGAAAACTGCCAATCATTAGATCTGAAAGATTTCATAACAATTATTGATCATTCGTAGTTTGTTTCTTTTTTATTTATACAAATTAGTCTAACCATTTATGTGTATATTAGATCTTTTTTTTTTTTAATTAACTTTGTTAAATTATTAATTGTGTTGTGAAAATTAAACGAAGATAAAAAGACAAATTAGTTTTTAATTATCATTTAGGTAACAATTCGTTCGATTGTTTATCCATTTAACCCTTTCTATACTATTAATTATATTTCAATAATGTTTATTAATAACTTAACAACTATATATTTGAAATTAATTTTGATTTTGAAACAAAAATATATATAAAAACAACTAGGATGTTTCCAATGTTCCCAATCCCAGCAATATGTATGGCGCGTCCCTCCTACAGGGTTTCTAATCTCTAGCACCTGAATACGCTATCTGGTGGCTAAATTCAAAATTAGAGTAGATAGATCGAATTGCTATGTCACGTAGGATCTGTAGCACTTGAATACGCTATCTGGTGGCTAAATTCAAAATTAGATTAGACAGGTCGAATTGCTACGCCACGTGGTGGGATCTCTAGCACTTGAATACGCTATCTGGTGGCTAAATTCCAAATTAGAGTAGACAGGTCGAATTGTTACGCCACGTGGTGGGATCTCTAGCACTTGAATACGCTATCTGGTGGCTAAATTCAAAATTACAGTAGATAGGTCGAATTGCTACGCCACGTGGTGGGATCTCTAGCACTTGAATACGCTATCTGGTGACTAAATTCAAAATTAGAGTAGATAAATCGAATTGCTACGTCACGTGGGATCTGTAGCACTTGAATACGCTATCTGGTGGCTAAATTCAAAATTAGAGTAAATAGGTCGAATTGCTATGCCACGTGGTGGGATCATTTTCAAAATAAACGGCTCAAATGACAAATATTTTAGTTCAATTTTTCATTATCATTTTACGTATACTTCTCAAACATCCTTAAAGAATTCCTAAATAAATAAAACAAGGAAACATATGGATGAATAAGGTGTCATTTTATTTTGTTTTATTTTTTGTTTGTTTTTTTGTTTTTTTTTTTTTTTGGAGGAACTAACGAATAATGAAATAAAAAATGAAAAAAGCTGTTTAAAGTTGAATAACTATTATTGTATTAATTAGCACATAGTACAACAATACAGAAAATACAGGTATATATATTTATGATGTATAATATACCTAAATTATTAATGTTAATGAATGAATAATGTATTATACTTTACTCGTTAACATTTCGTAAATTATAATACTTTTTAATTCTTGTTTACGCATTCATTTTATTATTATTATTATTTTTTTTTTTCAATATCATATAACATTATAATTTTCTAGGCACGTTAAACGTTTGTTAATCATTTTCTAACGAAGGTTAGATTTTCTAATGGATAATGTATTTTTTTTCTTTCTTTTTCTTTTTTTTTTTTGTTTTATTTTTTATCAAATGTCTATGGTAAAAAAAAAAAAAAACAAAAACAAAAATAAAAAGACAAAACAAAAAGAAGAAAAGTGAATCATTGAACTAATTTTTATTATCTAAAAAATATGTTAGGCATTTAAATTGTAATTATTGAAATTAATTTATATATGTTTATATTTTTTTTTTTTTTTTTTGATAAAAGTATATTCATAATAGTATTGATATTTTTGTAATTATTATTTAATTACATCAATATTCTTCCATCATAAAATTATATAAAAAAAATATTAGATGTTAGATCTTCAAATTAAATTAAATTAAATAAAAAAAATAAACAAAAAATATAATAATATATTTAAACAGATTTATAGACATTTGTTATAATAAATATATCATTGATAAAAGATGTTTGATTTAGGTTACTCTATACTTATTGCAATGATTTTTCTAACGTGTAATGGCACCGAGCTATAAATTTATTCTTTCTTGAAAAAAAAAAAAATATATATATATATATATTTATGTGTGTAATTTTATTATTCAGTTTATTGTTGTATTGTAACGCGTTAAAGAGGACAAAATGTTTGTTGTTTATTGCACAATCAGTCTTGACTAAAAATTATATACTTTTTATACAATATTTTATATATTTTTCTTTCTTTCTTTCTTTTATTTATTTATGGTACCGTAATCCAAGAGATACGTAAACAAAAAAAACATTAAAAAATAACACGTTATCTCTCTTCTGAATAAGCGCTTTTGTTAATAATTAATTTTATATTTGAATGTAGATATATATATATATATATCTTATATATAACGATTAATTATTAGGTCGAGTCATAAGTAACTTTCGATGCGGCTATGTAGAATCTATTTTTCGTATTTACCTATTATAAGTCACCGAAACAAACGGATTTTCGATATCACTGTATAGATGAGGATTCAGTTTAGTCTTCTGTCAACTTTTTTTATGCAGTCAATGTTACATTTAACCGTTTTTCTTAACCACTGAAATGGATAGTAAAGATCACACGTGTTAGAAGTGAAATCTTCAATAAAACTAAGCTTCGAGAGAATGAGACGAATACAAAATAAAAATATCTGCTGTAGGATAATTGTATTCTCTTCTTATTTAGTATCGCGGCCGTTTCATCGCCTCCCACCGCTCCGTTAGATAGCCGCCTACCGCTCCGTTACATTGTTTCAAATCACACCCATTCTAAAGAAGTTTTCACTTCAAAAAGTGCATATTCAACATGTAACGCTTTAGGAATTGAAACAAGACAATAGCACTAAGGTGGCAACTGAAAAAATATACAGCTTATACAGTGCAGGACTGGATAACTGATAGGACAGTTAGAAATTGATTTGTAAAATTCCGTTCTGGAGATACGATCTTAAAAGATGAACCGAGTGCAGGGAACGTATTTCCGACTTTGATGAACCTTTTAAAGGTAATATTGAGAGCAAAATCCAATAGATACGTTGAACAATTGCAAAGAGTGCAAAAAAAAAAACTCCATGAAAGGTGTGTTGCACTTATCAGTCGCAGAAACGCCATTCTTTGTCTGATAAAAAATGGAAGTTATGTCGATATTATAAATTAATTATTAACATTTTATTCATTACTATTGCATATTTTTAAAAAGGGGATTTTTATTTTCTTCTTCTTCTTCTTCTTTTTATTTTTCTTTTTTTTTCTTTTCGTTTAGTTATTGTATATACATTTTTGTGTGTATATGTATGTGTGTGTTTATTTTTATAATTTTCTTTTTCAAAATGTTTTCCGTTAAACGACTAATTTTTACGCAATTTTTATTAATTTCGTACTTTCGTTTTTCGTTTTTCATTTTTCGTTTTTCGTTTATCGTTTTCGTTTTTTTTTTGTTTTTTTTTTTTGTTTTCGTTCTTTCGACAAACAATTGCAATTATTAGGAAAATAAAAATAGGAAAAGAACTTTTTGTTCAGAATTTTTCACGGCTCGCTCGTGTGTATGTGTGTGTGTGTGTTTTTTTTTGCTTTTTTATCTTTCTATTTTATTTTTATTTTTTATTTTTGTTTTGTTTCTATGTGTCGAAGATTAATAAAAATAATTCGCTCTTTTTTTTTATATCGAAAAAAGCATATCACAGGGTGGTCTCGTTTTAAACCGTCTGTCGTGTCATTTGAAAAATCAATAATGATATACAATTAAAACACCATTTTGTTTATTCTCGTTTCATTATCATCCTCATCTTCATCTTCATCTTTTTCTTCTTCTTCTTCTTCTTCTTGTGTTCATTCCTTACTTTTTCTTTTCTTTCTTCTTCCTTTTTATTTTTTTTTTATTTTTTGTTCATTTTTCTTTTTCATTAGGTGATTCGAAAAGTCGCATCGTTTTTTGCTGACGTAATAATGGCGCATTAGTTGATGCAAAACTGACAAATAATAACACATGAGATCGATGAGAGATTAAATTTATCAAATTCAACTATTTATGACAACTCAAAAAATGTAGATTTAATCTCGAATATGGAGGGTAGAAGTAACCAATTGAGGTGGCGCCACATTAGCATCATGGTGAATTTTTAAAGAAAGCGCCAAATATTATTAGAATAGGATTGAGAAATAAACAATTACAATTATATTTACAATTGCTACATTCATACTATACCAAGTGTCTACACCAGCGCCATTCTGGAAGCTTTTTGAATTGTTATTGACAGAAAACGCTGAACACTTTTTTACATTTTCTCCCATAAGAGATGTTCGAAGCAACAATTATCTTCATTTTTATAAAAGAAAAACAAAAAATGACTTTTCAAACCACCTACTAATAAACCTTGCACAAAGATACGACGATAAATACGATTTATTTTTTTTTTCTGTAGTTTTTCTTTTTTTTTATATATATATATATATACTTATACGTAAATAATATATTATATATTTTATTTACAAAAAAAAAATTGTTTACGATTACCTATGTAATAAATTATCCCGTTTTTTCCATCTCTTTTACTTCAATCATCTCAAATTTATACATTATCTTATTATTTTCATCTAATATAAATTCGAGAATATAATATGAAACTTTTCATCCCTTCATCCCCCTCCCCACTCTCTCTATTACTCTCTCTCTCTCTCACTCTCTCTCTCTCTCTCTCCCATATATGGCATATATTTATGTAAACATATATATATATTTTATTTCTTTTGAATCCGCTCATCTATAATATTGTGTATATGTTTCTATATATATATATATGTGTGTGTGTATGTATGTATGTGTGTGAATATATATTTCCTCTTTTTTTTTGTCTTCTTCTTCATATTTTTATTTTTTTTATATTTATAATTATATTAAAATAGTATACAAACATAATATTTCTACTACCATAAAACACTCTTTGTACTAATCCTCGATCCAACGGATATTTTTTTAAAGCCTGCAATTACAATATAATATATATGTGTGTGTGTGTGTGTGTGTGTGTGTGTTATGTATGAAATCAAACAGTTTCATAACAAATATATAAATACATATTCGTGGGTCAGTTAACTCTGAGCTCCGGATAGCTCAGTGGATAAAGTGATCATTTTTTATCTTAACAAGTAAAAAATCGTGGGTTCGAATCCCCCTAGGGGTAACAGATTTTTTTCAGTTCACAACAGTTCCAAATTATATCATTAATTTCCTACACACAATTAATATATATAATAAAGAAAAAGAAAGTATACTTTCTGTAATTCGAATTCTCAGTCGGTTTAAGAATCTCAACAAATAATACGCAAGGAACACCAGACAGAGGGTCAGAAGACACAACCAAGGACCTGTTGGGGATTATAAATAAAACTTTGTATATAAATAATCGGTTTATATTTATCTAAATATAATAATTATAATTATCTAATAACGATCAGACAGATAATATAAATTGTCGTTTAATTAAGACACAATGAGTTTTATAAATAAACCAAACTGTTGCCTATATAAAAAGAAACGACAAAATTTAGATTCTATGTATTCGCTATTAGATATAATATATCTTATCATCTAGATAATAAATATAACCGATTATAAATATGCATAAGGTTCTTTATGTATACCACACAGTCTTTAAATTGTCTTCCTAATCTCCTCTCTCTGTTCTTGCGTTCGAATTAAACAAAGTATAGTATAATTTGCCCACATTAGGTTTTTAAACATGTCTAGTGTGTTATTAATAATAAAAACATAAAATTGTATATTTATTTATAAAACAAAAATTGCATGGACTTTTTATAAACGATCTAATTAACAATATATAGATTTTAGTCATTAAAATTGAAAACAATTATTTATATAATAAAATTGAATATACAATTCATTGTCATCATCATTCATCATCATATTTCCCATAAAAACTATCTTAAAATTTGCATTTAAACAAAATACGTCATTCAATTGTAATACTCTCGTCTATTTAATATACGCGTCACAATTTTATGGAACATTTACCGATAAAATAATTGAAAAGAAAAATATGTGTGTGTGTGTGTGTTCGAGATAACGAACGAAATTTTACAAAATTTTTACATTCTTTTAAATTATCGATGTTTAATAATATTGTCATAGTAATGGGGTTTTAAGATTATCCTCTTCGGATTGATGATCATAGGTTTAACAATTGTTTCGTTCAAATCATTTTCATTGAAAACCTTGCCACAGAAAGATACGAGTACACACATGCACGCACGCACATATCATACCCCAAGGTGTATTATGAACGATTTATTTGAAAAAGGGGTTTGCTTTTGAACTTCTTACATTTATCATAAAACAAAAGATATTTTTGTTTTGCATGTGCTTTTTCAATCAAAACAAAATGTAAAGAACAAAAAAACAACTATACTTCGTAGCTGTCAGATTGGTAACACTTGACAAAGAGTATAAACCCCTTTTTCTTTTTTACATTATTTTCTCTTGTTTTATTTTAATCGATTCGTTCTAGTAAAAACGCAAAATAACTTTCCTTTTAACATTTGATATTTGTTCTTCTCGGTTTGTCAGTCTTTCTTTACGAATATATATATATATATATGACATAGAATTTTTGAAAAAATATTTACGGATTTGATTGGACGATTAGTTGAGTATTTAGTATTATTGTTCAGAAATTGGCAGGAAATAATAATTGACATTGTCATCGTCGTCGTTGATTGAATTGTTGAATATTGGGAAAGACGTTGTTGTACCCGATTTAATTAATATTATTATTATTATTATTATTATTATTATTATTATTATTATTATTATTATTATTATTAAATATAATCTCTCAGAGGGTAATGTAACATTTATGTAACGATTAGGAACCCAAAATCAGTAAGTGACTTGTTGTTTTTAAAAATATAAACATTATTATTTTATATATAATAATCTAAAAGAGGATCAATAAAATATAGGTGACCAGTCTCTGTCCCTTTGTTTTTCTCTCGTAGCTATTGGTACATATTGTACTCTTGTTGATACGGGTAAACATTGAAAACAATAATTTTTGCCATCGTTGTTATCCCAAAATTGTGTACCCTTGCATTGAAAACGTACGGCAAATTCTAATCTCTGTCCAATCGTTAACGTGTGACAATAAAGTACGAATGAAAATTTGTCGCTAAAACCGTCGCACGAATTGGATATGTAAGTTGCTTGCAAATCACTGTAATTTTTCCACGAGTTCAATGTATATCTGATGTGTACAGATTTGTGAAAGTCTAAATTGAGAACTCTAACCGTACCTTGAATGCTTAAACTTATAGGATCCTGTACCAAAACATTTTCCAAACATACTTTACGTTCTCTGATGAGATCGAGAAAATTCGAAAGACCAGCGGGTTGTTGAAACAACGGTACCAATGTTCTATCAGCAATTCTAGGTACGGAGGAGCCACTACGATTGTCCCAACTCGTGGTGGACAAACTTAAATTCAACGGACTGTTTTCTTTTTGAAAACTATCGTCGTAAATCAAATCGTTATACGCGGAATTTGGTATCTTTGGTATCTCGTCTAAGAATGTTCGTACATCGGCAAGATCCAATCCTAAGACATCGGCAAATCTGACGATTTTTTTTCTACCAGGTGTACCAGGTGGAGTCTTGCCAGTTTTCAACGATGAACTACGCCTAATCCTTCGTGGTCTGCCATTTAATTGTTCTTCATCTTCCTCTTCTTCCTCTTCCTCTTCATCTTCCGTAGTAACCTTTCCCTTTCCTTCCCTTTTTCTAGTCTCAGTCTCAATCTGTTCATCCTCATTCTCTTCCTCTTTTTCTTTTCCTTCATCCAACCATTTTTTCTGTTTGCTTATTGAACTGTCATCTTGATTACTGCCGTTACATTTTTTATCTTTGTTAAGAAAATCACACGTTTTCTCGTTTACCTTATCGTCTAATACTGTTACATGATCAATTTGCAAAGTAACCTCGTTAATTGCTAAATTATCCGATTTTTCCGTCAGTCTTTTACCCGTGGTACATTCAACCATGAGTTCATCGTTTAGGTTTAACGTGCTAGCATAAATCGAGTGGTCAAACTCATCCCGTTCTATAATTTCCGGTATAGTTATGGAATCTTCTAAATCTGTTTCTAATTCGGTAGGACTACTGTCATCGTTAATAGTATCCGATAATTCTGTGCTAACGTTTGCAATAGGTTTGTTATCTTTGATAAAATCATTAGAAGAATCCGATTGTTCAATCGTATCAATGTTAATTCGTTCATTCGATACACTTGGAAAATCATTAACGTCGTATCCTTCATCATCATCATCATCATCATTATCATCATCATCATCCTCGTTTTTTTCAACAGTTAATGGTAACGTATTGGTCGCTGCAAATGTTCTGATCACGTTGTCCGGTATCTCGGAATCCGAATGAGATTTGATCAGACATTTGCGTAAATAATTGCAATTGTTTTTAGATGTGTTATCATCTTTCAGGGAAACCGTACTATCATCGTCAAACGTACTCCAAAGTGATTCGTGACTTGGTGACGTTGTCTCGCGCGAACTTCTACCGTTCAACGAATCTTCAGAACTGAAGGTAGTAGCATCTTTTACAGTGATTTTATTTTGACGAGTTTTATCGAAACGAAACCTATTCAAGGGTTTGTTTTTGTTCGATGATAAACTGGAATCCGATGAATCCTCGCGATAAATGATAGAAATATTTTCCAATGGTTTACTGAATGAAGAAAATTGTCCTTTTATCGTGGAAGAAACATCGTCCAAATTATTGGATATCAATTGTTCGCTTTCCGAACTTGTAACTGGATCGAAATAAACCTCGTTTTTGTTCTTTTCCACGTCTGATGATTCTGGATCGAAATAAATTTCAGATGATTCACTGACAGGTGAAGTACCACTTACCGGTGATACGTAAATACATTCCGATTCGGAATCTTGATCGATTCCTAATCTAGGACCGTTAGGTGAACAATGACAAGTATCATGATGATTGGTTTTAAGTATTTCCGTGTTAACCAATAAATCTGCCAATTCGGCAGCCGTAACTTCTTCACCGGGTGAACTGGGTTCCTGTTCGAAATCATCTAAATCATCATCGAAATCGTAGTAAAGCTCGTTGTTATCCGCTTGATGTCGCGGTTGTCGATGAAAGACTCGAGCACCGATTGGATTGTTAACAATGTTAGGGGCAACGGAATTGGTTGTTGTTTTTTCGCTAGGTCCATGCAACCATGAAGCAACCTCGCGTGTTATCGGTTTTGTAATAACCGATGCACCAGCAACCGATGATGGGGTTTTGTAACTTTCCGAATTATCATCGGCGTTACCCAATGATGTAAGCCGTCGATGAAGACGTCTGGCAAATGCTTCAGCACGTCCACGACAACCACCGGAAAATATAGAACCAACCAATCCGCATGAACTGTCACCGTGACCACCTCGTCCTCTTCCATATTCGGTACCTGCCGTGTTTGTACTACTGCTCATCTCAAACGTTTTATCTTCTTCTATATTTTTACTCTTCGAACTATCACCGAATGTTGTTGTTGTTGTTGTTGTTATCGTTGGTGCTGTTGGTGTTTTATCGATGTTAATAGAGGATGAATCCTTGACCGAGCTCTCGTCCAAGTCCAATTGTGAACTTGAACTCGAACTCGAACTCCTAGACTCGTCCAACTCCTTTTGTTCCCGATTACCCGTATTGATCTGAAATATCAAATATAATTGTCAGTATTAATCGTTCTATCGTTGAATCAATTGTTAAAGGGAAACAAAAGTTATTTGCGTTTATTCTTTTG
The DNA here is from genome assembly GCF_049000335.1 of Polistes dominula. NCBI lineage: Eukaryota > Metazoa > Arthropoda > Insecta > Hymenoptera > Vespidae > Polistes > Polistes dominula. Next base: position 1,308,695 of record NW_028301003.1, on the reverse strand, counting down.
AAAATTTCGATAGTTTGAAACTGTATAATGGATTGTGTACTTTTTGTGAAATTTAATTTGGAAATATTAATGTTAAAAAAAACTCACGAACATTTGATTATTTAAATAATTGTAAATTACATTTAGGTTAATTCTAATATTAGATTAGGAATTAAAAAGTTCGTGGATTTTTTTAAAACAATTCACTTGCATATAAAGTAATTTAATTGACTTCAAAAAAAAAAAGAAAAATTGCACATATCTGAAGTAACAAAATGAATTCGCGAATTGTTGTGATGCACCCTATATTTTAAATTAAATTTAGATTAACCCTAATATTAGGTTAGGAACCAAACAAGTTCGTGGGGTCTTTTATATTAACATTTCACTTGCATATAAAGTAATTTAATTGACTTCAAAAATGAAATTGCACGTTCTAAGGTGACAAAATAAAATTCACGAACATTTGATTATTCAAATAATTGTAAATTAAATTTAGGTTAACCCTATTATATATTAGAGTGAATCCCAAAAAAAAAGGTTCATACATTTTTAATATCAACATTTCACTTGCAATAGAATAAGTGCACAAATTTTGGAATTAAACCTAACAATTATAAAATCCATTTAACACTTGGCATGCGGGTATACTTGGCCGTCAATTTACGCGTGCAGCGGGCAATTTTTCATGAATCGCGCTGCAATTTGATCAAAAATTTCTTCTACCTTATTTTTTGAGTCTTCGTCGAATTATATACAACATATACATTGAAAAATGTACAATTCATCATTATATATATATATATAACAAAACGCTTTATCCACTTCACTGTATTGTAATTATACGTTACTCAATTATCCACCATAAATCTATTAAATACGTATATTGACGTGATCCGCTCTCCAGTGACAGACTACGAGAAACGTAAAAATACGTTACCCGCATGCCAAGTTGTAAATCAACCATCATCGTCAAAATTTTACCTAAAACTTCGCATTTAGGGAAAAACAAAATGATCAAAAATAAAAAAAGATAAACAACGAAAACCTTCTTTAACGAGAAAGAAAGAAAGAAAGAAAGAAAGAGAGAGAGACAGAGAGAGAGAGAGAGAGAGAAAGAGACAGAAGAAAAAAAAAAATTAAAACAAGCTGACTGTATTCGATACATAACGTCGACCACGAGAAAAGTGGAGCGGTATAAATACGTCTGGCTCTTAGTCAAGTACGCCTACATGCCGTACACGTGATTCGTACTTTTAAAATGTCTACGTAGTAGTCGTCGATGTAGTTGTCTTCTTAGTCGTCGTAGTTGTTGTCGTTGTCTGGCATGTCATAAATACCACCCAACCATTTGTTTTCAACATTTAACGGAATATTACTGTAAGAAAATATTTCACATTTTTTTTTATAATAATAACGTATAAAAAAATGATCGTTTATATCAAATTAATAATAATAATAATCAATATTCATTTTCATTTTTTTACGATTAAGTTTTGCTGTTGTTTCAAATAGATTAGGACTTTAACCGGTATCTGTTAATGCAAATAAAACATTTCTCTCTGAGTGTGTTTGTCTCTCTCTCTCTCTCTCTCTCTCTCTCTCTCTGTTTCTCTTATGTTTAAAATTACGTCTTATCGATCATCATTGATGATTGAGCAAGGTTATTTAAGTATTATGTAAATTATACATAATATAATATAATATACATATATATGTATTAACGATACCGTGTATGTGTCTATTATGTATAATATATTCATTATTAAATATATTATAATATATAATGTATATTATTAATTATTATAATTTATATTAAAAGGTTAATTTATATATTAAATAAACTTATTATTTGTAATATAATAGTATATACTATAGTATATTATATTGTACTGTATATATATATAGTATAGAATATTATATTATTATATTAACATGATTTTTATATATACGATATATCGTGTATGTATGTAATGTATAATATATTTATTGTTTTATTATTTATTAAATATTATTTATATTAGTAGTAACTATATTATTATATTAATTTAATAATAATATGTATATATATGTGGGATTCGTGAAAAAAATTGAACCGCTGAACTGACTGGAACCGGGGGGGACTCGAACCACGGATCTTTCGCTTTCCCGGGCGGCTGCTCTTTTTAACCAATTGAGCTATCCAGGGTCCACCGACCAATCCTTCTCAGGAATGCCCAATAAGTTTGGCATGGAGGCACTCGTCCCACATATATATATATCGTTGGATAGGACGGGGTGGGCCCATTCATTTTCCGTCTAGATCACCAGATCTAACGCCCCTCAACTTTTTCTTATGGGGCTACTTAAAAAATCAAGTTTACGCTAAGCCTCCGACTACAATGGCCGATATGAGGGATCGTATCGTCAATGAATGTAAGAAAATAACATCACATACATTAAAAAACATTAATGAGTCATTAATTTCTCGATTTAGACAGTGTACTGATGCAAATGATCGTCGCCACATTGAACCTCTTTTTTGTAAATAGACGTAAAAATTAAAATACCTCCTAAAGTAATAATTTGTTTTTGTTTTTTTTTTTTTTACATAAATAGGTTATTACTTTTTTGTAAATACTATGAAGGAGCATCCCATGATGCAATAGAAAATATATGATTCCGTTTAAAAAAAACATTAATGACTTTCATGTATCCTTTACACGTCCACCTACAAAACAAAAAAAATGTATCATCAGTATGAACCCCCTTTCAAAGCCATTCAACTCCATTTGAAACATTGTCTGCTACGCGTAATAATATTAATGTAAATCTAAATGGTAAAATGTTCTGACCCACCCTATATATATATATATAATGAAAATCTATTTCAACATTTTATATATAAATCAATTTATTTCTACACGTAATATAATATATATATATATAGATATATAATATTATAAATTAAATTATAAATTTAATTATAATACTATAATATTTAATTATATATTAATTAATTATATATACAATTAAATAATATTATAATATTAAATGATATTATAAAATAATATATTTAATAAATATTATACATACATATAAATATAATATAATATCTAAAAAATATTATATATATTAACATATATAACATATCTAACTACATATATATATATTATAATATTATTTATTAATAATATAATATATATATATTAACGTATATAATATATATAATTAACATAAATAATAACGTAATATTTATAATATAACATTATTAACGTTATAAATAATAACATTATTATTTCTAATAATATATATATATTAACAATGATATTAATGAAATAATTACGTTATATTATTAATAATTATTAAAATAATAATCATATTAAATAAATATTATCCGACAATGAAACAACGATTCTAACCTAACATCCTTCGTGATATGTGATACTATAATTAGTTATTCTATTTATTATCTTCTACACACAAACACTAATGATTTTTAAATAGTTCATTTATTTATGCTACACACAATAAATCGATCTATATATGTTATTATCTTATTTACCATAAATATCACACTGATGATTAGAAATTATTTGATAAAACCTTGAACTTGTTCATTTTGTTATTTGATAATAATTTAAAAAGAAAAAAAGATCTTTATATATCTCGTTAAAATCATTCATTTCACTTGAACAAATTTTCTAACAGAAACTGTGTTTATGTAAATATTTTTATCCTGTAAATTATGTCAATATTTCTATCTTATATTTTATCTTGTTTTAATAAAATGTCCAATTAACTTTAACAATATATTAAATAAATAATATAAAATCACTTTTGTAAACTTGGAATTACAATAATAAGTTTATCAAATTTCAAAACAAATTACGTGAAATACTTTGCCAATGTCAAGTTTAACGATTCACTGATGTGAATCAAGTAAGGTAATAATAAATATATGTATATATATATATGTATGTATGTATATATACATATATGTGTATACTTTGTTTGACGTATTACGAAGAGACTTAATGAAAATTCAAGGCGAGAGACTACAATTCGCATGAGAAGAAAAACAGTGCGCGTATGTATCATGCTAGTTTACAAACACATTTATACGATCACACACACACACACACACACACGTGTAATCTTGTTAATATAATAAAAACGTACGTACACGTAGACACGCTAGTATAAGTATAATTAATTGTAAGTAAATAAAATTATGAATAATAATGTTTATAATTTTGTAGATATGTGAATATGTCAAAAATAATTATTAATTTTACAACGTATTGTTCATTCATTTCTTTCAATATTTTTAAACAATATTCCCCCGCCACACGTTGCTGTGGCTCACAATCAGTCCGATACACACGTCCTTTAAGTCAACGAATTACCTTATACCGCCATCTGTTAGAATCTTATCAAAGTAACAGAGATAATCATGACTCTTTATTAATAAACACAATATAATTCGCAATAAAATAATATTGCGATTATAAATTGAGATATAAACTATTGTATCTTTCAAGTTGGATGAAACTGCACACAGTGTGCAAAATTTGATTAAAATCGGTTCAGTAGTTTAAGAGTCCATTGCGAACAAACAACGTGACACGTAATTTATATATATTAAGATAAGATATAACTAATTAATTAAATTATATTTAATTTAAATAAAATTCAAACTTTGCACTCGGCAGATTTAGGTGACAACTCGGACGGCGCTGATACGGCGCCCGACAGCTAATTTCAAATCTTTTGTTACTCTATCTGCTTATTAACGATCTGTGATAAGATATTTCTTTTAAGATATACTTAAAGATAATACTTAAAGGGTCGAAAAGGGACTGTAAGGTTTGCTCTGTTCGTAATACACCTGGAGGTAGGTCACAAGTAACATATTATTGAGATAGGTGTCCTGATAAACACCTAGGATGAATTTTGGGTATTGTTTTACAAAATATCATACAAAAACTAATTATAAAGTATAATGTTTCTCAAATTTTGTTGTTTTTTGATATAAAATCAAATAAATTGGTGAAATTTGATTATTATTTGTATACGTTTGTTTGTTTATAAATGACTTTAAAGTACATGTAAAATGTTTCTGCACTTGGTAAGGGCAAACTAAAAAGGTCTCGAGTGCAAAGGGTTAAGATATTAAATTATAATTAAATTGAAATGAATTAATTATATTCAATTATATTTATATAATTAAGTATTTATATTTAAATATTAATTATATTTCAATTTTTAATATGATATATATATCATTAAATTTTATATTAAGATGTACAGTAATATAATATATTATTTTATTATTATTATTATTATATATATATAATTATTTTTGTGTTTTTTAATTGAATAATTTAATTTTTAATATTATATATAATATATTATTAAATCATATTATTATTTTATTTATAAATTATTTAAATATTTAATTGAACATTAAGACTGTAGAAGAGTACGAAATGATTGCAACGTATAATTCATTCATTTTTCTTTGATATTTTTTAAACAATAAATCCACGTAATTTTACATTTATAAATATTACACTCATTGGAATAATTACTCTCATTAAAATTTTATATCATTATAATAAAATAATAATATTATACTTTATTTATAAATTATTTAAATAATTTAATTGAGACTCGTGACAAGTGAATTATAAGATGTAGCTACCAATTGGGACTCGATCTGTCGATGCTGGTAATTGTAAAGGGAGACAGAAGTGGGTCTCTAACGCCTGAGCTATTCAGGAATTACTGATTGAAATATTTTATTGAATATTAAGCCCGTAGAAGTATGAAATGAATAAACCAAACCATTGATGAATAAATAAATAATTGTATCTTATCAATTATATATTCGAATATAAATTTATTCATAATTGAAGAGAGAAAGAAAGAAAGAAAGAAAGAAAAAATAAATAAATAATATAATAATAAATTTGTAATTTCAACAAAATGACGAAGAATGGAAAAAGCAACGATGAAGTCATGCAAATAACGAAACGTTATACTAATAATACTAGCGATTGTTACTCCCTAAGTAATCGTAATCGTAAAACAATACGTAAGGTTATCAGGGCTATTAACGCTTCACTTAGAACAACTACTGCAAATGAAAAAAGAAAGTAAAGAAAAAGAAAAAAGTAAGAAGTATAAAACATCGGCAAAGTATTTAAGAGAAGAAGAATAAGATGAACAAGAAGAAGAAGAAGAAGAAGAAGAAGAGTTTTCGATAAGATAAAATCTGAAAGAGAAAATAAATAAAAAGAAATAATATTGAAAACGAGACGAAGGGTTAAACGATACGCGTTTTAAAAATTCATCAAACCAATCATTATTTATAACAATGTAAAATAATAATTTAATAGAACTGTAAATAATTCAATAGTTTAATAATTTAAAGTTAGTTTAAATAGTAATTGAATTTTTCCAAACAACTTACTATTTTCCTTCTTATCAATTTACGTTATCTCGTGTCATGAATGGATTACATGTAAGACCAAAGTACACAAACATACACATACACACACACAAATAATAATAATAATAATTTTGTTTAATGAAAAACTTTTGTTTCATATACTTGACATTACTTACTTAATTAAAAAAAAATATATATATATATATATATATTTCAAATTAATAATAAACGATAATAAATAATGAAAATGATAATCGTATAACAATTTATTATACATTCTTATCACTTAATTAACTTAACCAAACAATGATGCAATCATTCTGTTTCGAATCATTAGAATGTAACTAATCAAAATATAACACTATATAAAATATTTGTAACTGTATCTATAAACAAACAAACATACTTCAAATATACACACATATAAACACACACATACACACTACTACTACTACTCGTGATCTTCTATCGAGCAATGTGCAACGTTGTTACGCAAAAAGGAAAAAAACCCGGAAGAAAAGTCAAGTGAGTATTTAAGCAACTAACATTGCTATATTCCTCCTCCTCCTCCTCCTCCTTCTCCTCCTATCTATCTATCTATCTATATTTATACAAGTTAACTGTATATATATATAATTAATTTCTAAAAATGATTTGCCCTTTCGTTTGAGAAGAAGGAAGAGAAATAAAACTGGCGTAAGCGCACCTGTCGAATGTGCAATGGCACTCTCTGCCGTTTTAAAGTGTCTCCTCTCTCTCTCTCTCTGTCTCTCTTTTTCTTTTTCTTTCTCACACTATCAGAAAGAGAAAGAACGTATATGTAAGATATATAACACGAGTACTAACGTACTAACGAACGAACGAACGAACGAACGAACTAACCAACGATGAGTAGTTGAAGACAAAAGTAGAGAAGAAGATCTTCTTCTTTACTTCTTTCTCTCTTTACTTCTCCTCGTTGGCTGATTGTAAGACGCAAATAGAATCTTTCTTCGGGCTCGCGAAATGCTACGTACAAAATACACACGTACACATACATATACGCATATGCACATACATAACTCGACGAAATATGATGATGAGGAAAGCTCTACAAGTTTTGGCGTTCACCTCATGCAAACACGGCCACACACACACACACAACACGGATATATACGAAAATTGAAAGATCGCGATTTATTAATAATTATTCTTAATGATAATATAAGTATAATATTTACATGAAATATTTCAAGTAAATTAAATATCTCGTATTGGAGAGAATAATAATGAAAAAAAGAAAAAAAAAGTAATGGGAGATTATAAAAGAAGCAAGGTTAAAGAGCAAACACACCCGAGAGAGAGGAAGAGAAAGAAGAGAGAGAAAGATTTTTCCTTTCGGTGTCAAGGCATTTAAAGAAAAAATCGCAATTTTATCTTTTGGCCGCCAACAACCGAGAGTGCATCGTCAATCATCAACGACGCGACCTTCGGGAGGGTTCACGGTGAAATATTCATTCATTGGGCGGAGTTGAAATACAAATGTTGGAGGGGATATTCGAATGAAATATTTTTTAATTATATACAGATTATAATAATTAATAATTAATTTATTATTACAGGTTCAATATTTAATTATGCAAATAACTGGTTAAGCATTTTTTTTTAATTATAATTCATATGCAGCACATGGTAGAATTATTCGTGAAAAAACTGGGGGAGAAGAAGATTGAGGGAGATTTGAAAACCCAGAATAATTCTTTTATACAGTATTATATAATAATTAATAATTACAGGTTCAAATTTAATTATGTAAATATTTAATTAGAGAATTTATGCATTGAAGGATTTATTATTCTTGAAAAAACTGGAACCTAATGGAAGAAATTGGAATATTGAGAAGATTGTGGTGGGGGGATTTTAAAACCCAAAATTATTTTTTTACAGATTATATAATATAATTATATAATTTTTAATTATTACAAGGTTCAAATTTAATTATGTAAATATTTGGTTAAAATTAATGCATTGATGGGATTAATTAAGAAAAAACTGGAACCTGCTGGACTTGAAAAAAACTTAGGAATGGGGGGATTTGAACCTACGATCTTTCAATTTCCAAGCAACTGCTCTACCAATTACGCTATCGGTGACAACTGGTCAAGTTTTTTGAACGAATAGCTATTTATGTATTTGGCATGAAAACACTCAATTTCATATTATTTATAATCATTAATATATTATATAATTTTATCTGAAAATTAATTTTACAAACCAAAGGTCTTAAAACACGTAAGTAAGTAAGTAAGTAAGTAAATAAATAAATAAATAAATAAATATTATATTATATTTAATATAATTAATAATAAATATTGTTTAATAAAATTTGAAATAAAATGTTTAAAATAAAAAAAAAAAAAAAGAAAATGGTCGACAGACGTAGAGAAAAATGAACCGATGTATTTTTATCCTCCCACCTTTTCATTTCCGCCCCATCCCCCCTCTCCCAATCGAGACTTCGAACTTTCATTGGTGTATATTTAGAAACTTGATCGCATACAGGGTCGACTTAAGAAAGAGAAAGAGAAAGAAGAGGAAGAAGAAGAAGAAGAAGACAAATTACCGTCATACTATGTCCGTTCAATTTTCCCGACTCGAAGATACTCGAATTTTCTTCCATCGTAGGCGCTAAGATCATTTTCCCCCTCTTTTTCTGAGTTGAATAATATGCGTTTAAAGTCAAAGAAGAGCAGGAGGACCACCTTTGATTGGTTGATTGCTTGCTTACTTGCTTTGCTATTTTTTTGTTTCCTTCACATTGAATTTTGGTCCACAATGTTCTTCTGTTCCTCTTGCCAAGCTTATTTTTGATATCTCGTAAAATCCCCCAATTGTAGGAGAAATTTCATTGCGCGGAAAAAAAATTCAATGAATACAAAAAAAAAGACAATAACGGAGAACAAAGTAATTTCCTTATTGGTAATTTAAGTTTTTTTTTTGTTTTTTTTTGCACGATGAGAGATACTCGTGTAATTGATAAACTCCGAACGAACGGGGAAATAAAATAAAAATACACCGAGTTTATCGGATAGATTGTAAATAAAAGAAAGAAAGAAAGAAAGGAAAGGAATAGAAAAAAAAAAACATTCAAGAAAATAAAAATCAACGAGAAATCATAGTACTTGTCATCCAATCCGAACCACGTCACAGTTACTGTCACCGTCACCGTCACCGTCACACTTTCGATGGTGTACAAATTTTTCGTACACCGATATTACCGAGAGTTCATTGACATTCAATACAACAATCCTGTCGGATCCATCAATTCATCAAAAAATCTATAAACAAATTTCAATCAAAATAATCTTACTATCTTTCAATAAATTCATCGTCACCGAGATGAATGAACAATTAATCCAATCAATGAAATAATTTCTCTTTAATAAGTCAATTATCTTTAATTAAATTTAATTAAAGATTAACAAAACCTACCCACCCACCACTATCATCATCGTCATCGTCATAGTCATTTTCATCGTCATCATAAAAAAACAACAAAAAATGAAGTACTATGATTAGAGTACTACGAAAATTTGGAATTCCAACGAAAACAAAACAACAACAAAAATTAAAACAAATGACGAAACAAAAGTAATAACAAGTATTGCAATTTTTGGGCTCGTGGAGGAGGTGGGAAAGTTGGTGGGTGGGAAGGGGGGAAAAAGCACGTAACGTTCACGAACGAGAAAACAGAAAAGGGGCCAGCACGACCGGCCGGTTCACGCATACTGACTTCTGACTGGTCGAACTAGTAGGTGACTCGAAAAGCCCCTTCCATATCGCATAGCAACCGCACGTAAGCCTCGCGACTGATAACCGCTTGCACTCACTCGACCGGAGTCAGCGGATCTGCTGAGACGTGTAAATATCTTTTGCCTCTGATGCCTCCATCTCATCTTCAAAGATGTTCAATTAACCAATAACAATGAAAACAAAAACAAACGAGAAAGAAGAGGGAACATGAACTGAACAATTTTTTTCCGAATGTTTTAACTCAATTTGTCAACTTAAGGACAAATATTTTCTTCAAAATACTTTAACTTATCATTAGACAATTTACATTAATAATTAATAAATAAAATTGTAATATATTTTAAAAGATGTTATCCGCGAAAGCCACTATAGTGGTGCATCGTACTAGAAGATGTTATCCACGAAAACCACTGTAGTGGCGCGACGTATTGCAAGATGACATTAGCGAAAACCACTATAGTGGTGCATGGTACTGGAAGATGGCATTTGTGAAAGCCACCATAATGGCGCGTCGTACTGGAAGATAGCATCTGCAAAAGCCACTGTAGTAGCGCATCGTACTAGAAGATAACATTAGCGAAAACCACTGTAGTAGTGCATCGTACTAGAAAATGACATTAGCGAAAACCACTATAGTGGTGCGTCGTACTGGAAGATGGCATTTATAAAAGCCACCATAATGACGCGTCGTACTGGAAGATGTTATCCGCGAAAGCCACTGTAATAGCGCATCGTACCAGAAGATAGCATCTGCAAAAGCTACTGTAGTAACGCATCGTACTAGAAAATGACATTAGCGAAAACCACTATAGTGGCGCAACGTACTGGAAGATGGCATTTGTGAAAGCCACTGTAGTGGCGCATCGTACTGGAAGATGTTATCCACAAAAGCCACTGTAGTGGCGCATCGTACTGGAAGATGTTATCCACGAAAGCCACTGTAGTAGCGCATCGTACTGGAAGATGACCTTAGCGAAAACCACTATAGTGGTGCGTCGTACTGGAAGATGGCATTCGTGAAAGTCACTAAAGTGGCGCATAGTACCTAAAAGGTTAAACTATAGTATAACTTTATCCTAGTGAATCCAAACTCGTACGTTTATTGTACCAAAAATTTTAACTTTGAAATTGCATAACTGATGGTTTTTTTATTCTTTTTTTTTTAAATACCAAAATTTTAATTATTTATATAAATATATATATATTGAATATAATATATTTAATATAAATATAATTATATATTATATTTCATATTTAATTATTACCAAAAATTTATTTTAGTAATATTAGAGTGAAGGTGAACCTAATGTCCGCGTTGTAGTCCGCGAAGTTATCCTTTCGTGGATAACATCTTCTAGTATGATACGCCACTATAGTGGTTTTCGCTAATGTTATCTTCTAGTACGATGCGCTACTACAGTGGCTTTTGCAGATGCTATCTTCCAATACGACGCGCCATTATGATGGCTTTCACAAATGCCATCTTCCAGTACCATGCACCACTATAGTGGCTTTCGCGGCTAACATCTTTTAAAATATAGTATATACCTATATTTTTATTTATTAATTATTAAAGTAAAAGTTTGTGAGGTGTCTTTTCTTTTCTCTTTTCTTCTTTTTTTTTTTTTAATTAATATTTTCAAAGTAAATTTTTACATTAAAAAACAAAGCAATCGGTTATATGTTGTTTCAATTAAATTCGATGAAAATTTAACGCGATAAAAAAGCACAAACTTTTTATTCGTTTTATCCTAAGTAGTTAGCAAGGAATAATTTTACCAACTACACCAAGCGAGGACTACGTTGCTGAACTTACTTGGGTTGGGTTCGTGTGACGATTGACCATAATTCACAATTAACGTTAACCGAGTCCATTGTTCCGTTTCGAAATACTTTCGAATAAAATTGTTCACCTCCTTGTTTTTTTTTTCTTTCCTTCTTTTTTTTTTGCGAGCGTTAAAAAATTCTCTCTTCTTTATTTTTATTTTTATTTTTATTTTTAATTTTTATTTTCTCGTAAAATGTACAGGATGTATCAAAGTCAACACGATGAGTATTGATAAATAATATGATTATGGTTGGGGAAGGGAGAGGGGAGGGGTGGGAAGACGTGGGGAGAGGAGGGGGTAACTATTTAAATTCGATACTATCGAGTATTGAAGAAATTTAATTGACACTAACGATGAATGAAATATTAATACAACCACGCGATAATAATTATTAAATATTAAATTGATACTATAGAGTGAACAATGACGTCACTAATCTGTGTACGTTTCATACTTGAATACTCTTATTATATATATATATATATGTGTGTGTGTATGTGTATGTAGATCAATTAGATTTTAAACAAAGATACATATTTTTAAATCCTAATGTTCATTCGAGAAATACAAGTGGGAGAAAGTAGATACAAAAAATAGAAACAAGACATTTGCAAAATTATATATACATATATACATATATATATATATATATATGTTCTGTTTTACGACGAGGATCTGTAATAGTGATTGAAATAGCTCAAAAATAACCTATACTGGATGGCGCAAAGTCAAGAATTTTCGCGACGGGTTTAAAGTGCGCGCGCAATTTCAAATAAAATCATCCTCGCATTAGATTTAAGCTTGTTTTATGTTTTTAATTTTGTTAATTGTTTAGTTTGATTTGATTTGATTTTATTTCACATTAATAGCAACGAAAATCTTCTATTATTATTATTATTATTATTATTATTATTATTATAAACAATTGTAAAAAAAATTAACAAATAAATAAGGATAATAATCATTGAATAAAATAATAGTAATTTGTATTGATTTTTGTTATTTTGTAAAATTGAAAAAGAGACAAGAAAAATTACTGTCATCGTTTAAAAAAAAAAAAAAAAAAAAAAAAACAGAAAATTATTTTAAAAGATAAAAACAAAAATAGAAAAGAAAGAGGAAAGAGAAAAGAGGAAAGAGAGAGAGAGAGAGAGAACAGAAATAAAATAAAAAAAAGATAAAAAATGATTTGACTCGTTTGACATCCCCGCCGAATAGCACGTAGTACGGCAAATCCATTGGAAAAGGTCATGCGAGAAGGTCAAAGGTAAATGCAATGAAAAGTATACGTCACAACTATAACTCACCGATTTTTTAGATCAGTATATTCCTTTTTAAATATATCCCTGTTCTTTCGTAGACTAGTATCACGTAATTGTTGATTAAGAAAAATGCGTTGTTGTTGTTCTTCTGCTTCTTCTGCTTGTTCTTCTACTTCGATAAAATTTGAATGTAACTGCACTGAACTGCGCTGTCTATCAACGCACAGCGCCGTACGCACGGCGCCGTTTACTTTGCCCGCCACTGCACCGCACTGGGACCGCACTGGGACCGCACCGCACTGGCACCACACCGTAGCGCACCGCACAATTTTCTATATTATTATTTCTTTCCTTTTTTATTTATTTTTTGTTTTATCACCCCCTTTCACTTAATTCTACCAATGAAAACTTGTTCTCTTAAATCTCTCACCAAATGTTATTATCTTTATCTATCGTAATTTCTTTTTTTTGTTTTTATTTTGCCAAAGATAAATTATAAAAACAAAAACAAAAAAATAAGAAATTGACGAAAACAATTATCTTCGTTTATGAATTAAACGTGTGCGTGGGCGCATCTTTTTTTCTTCATTTGTATCTTTTCAACAGATTAAATATCAATTAGAAAAAATATCTTACGTACAAGGGATATAGGAGGAGACGGTGTAAGAGTGTTAGAGGACAGAGTAATGAAAAGATTTGATGAGAGATAAAAGAGAGAATGAGAAAAAATAATAAATGATAAAGGAAAAATAGGATAAACGTCGTCGTCGTCGTCGTTGCAGCAGCCAACAGCACCACCACGTTTAAGTGCGTCGCTCGGGAAAATGATGAATACGAGGAGTATCACTCGTATGGCATACAACCGGTGGGACAAGGGCGACGAAGGTCGCAGCTGCGCGTGGCGTTCGCGTCACGCAAATGCGTCCTCTTCCTATCCTGTTGAAAGTAAGAAAGAGAAAAAAACACAAGAAATATATAGTAAACAAAAAAAAATTACAAACAAACAAAACATTCGCGAGTTAATAAAATTTGTCGATGCAAATGACAAATAAACATTGTCTTGATACAATTATAAAATATATCATTTGATATACAATTGATTTGTAAATAACAACGATCGTTGAAAGTTTTGGTTAATAAAGTTATATGAAAATTCGAAATGGTCACGCGTTTGCGCTTGCAATTATCGACTGATATCGAAGGCTAAGGGGAGCAAGTAATAATCGATCGGTCACATGACGTCGATACGCTCAAATCTTACTTTTATTATTTTTACATTTATTTATTTTTTATTTTTTTTTTTTAAATACGATTATACGTTATCGCCGATAACTTTCAATCCGTTATATTGCGTTTATATTTTTTTCTTCTACTTGTTCTTTTTTCTTTACTTGAGAAAATGAACACGAAAGCGCGTATTGAAAAAATAATTTCATCAGAAAAATTTCGTACGTTAGTTTAGTGAGTATAAAATGTTATGGTAGGTGGTGACGATTGGAACAATGTACGATCCTGAAATGTACGGACCAATCGGTGCAAAACATTGGTACCAGAAGCGCACCACCAGAGGCGCTTGCAGCAATAAATGACGGCGCTTCCTTCGTGCGTGGTGCTTGTTACGTCACTTAGGGGAGCCCGTGTCGCAGATTATGCCGCATTGCCACGAGTAGCCTAAGCTCTCGTCGAACTATATCTTCTCTCCTTCTTTATCTTAATCTTTGTCTTTCTCTCACTCGTTCTCATCCTTTATATATATATATATATATATTTCTATCTATCTAATCACTCTATCTGTTTCTATCTTTTTCTTTAATTCTCCCACGCTTACTACTGGTTGTACTAAACGGAAGGGGGTAAATTCGTTGGTGGAAGAGGAAAGAAAGAAAAACATTAAAAAGAACAAAACAAAAAGAAAATAATACGCGCGAGTTAGATAGCACTGGCGGACAAAGTTAGTTAGTTTATAAAAAGAAGAGATCATCATCATCATCATCATCATCATTGATGCAAAAAATAACTCGCGATATGATACGACATGACGGCAAAAATTATAACGATTGATAAAACGATAAGGTTTAATAAATTTGCCGAACTACTGAAAGGTTCTTGCAGTTGTTGTTGTTGCTGCTGCTGCTGCTGGTGGTGGTGGTGGTGGTTGTGCTGGTGTTGGTGGTGTTATACTGAATTAATTCTTCCAGAACGAAGTAACATAATTGTTCGTTCTTGATAATAATAAAACAAAATAATTGTTATAATTATAATAATATATATATAAAAAAAAAAGGGTTCAAAATGAACATTCGAAGGTTGCCCGGTTTCTTCTATCACTATAAAATGTTTGGTGGTCTTTTAGTATCGTTATTCCTCTTTGTTATCTATCTTCTATTTCACTGGGGTATAATGTGCACGAACTTAGAAGCTTGGCGACACGTTATCAGCGTGGTAAGTTGTTTTCCAAAATATTTTCTTTCAAAAAATATTTCATTGAAGACAAATTCTATCCAATTATTACGAACAAAAATGACCGATGACAAATAACAACAAAATGATAAACAACAAGAGTTGATCTCATCATCGTTGTCATTTAATTTTCTTAGGTTTTTTTTTCTTCTTATTCTTCTTCTTCTTCTTATGATTATTATTATTATTATTATTCTACATTCTTATTACTTTATACAGTAAATCGCGTGTTATTATTTGTTCTCAGTGTACTATTTTTATTTTCTTCAACACGTATAAAAATACATAGAAATGATGAATCTGGATTAGCGCGAATTTCGAGAACGGATGGTAGAATACCGGTGAAAGGGGGGGGATGGATCGAAAGAACGGACTATGCGCCAAAGACGATCAACCAATACGCAAGCGCCTTTCCAAATTTTCCCCTATTACGCAGAATTGAACCACATTTCATAAGGGGATGAAAGAACTCTGAAGAACATTAATTTATTACGAACTAAATTGGAACACGGTTTTCTTTTTACATATTTTTCGACTAAAAGTTAATGTCATTTATTTCTTAGGTTATTTTAGATTTGTTTTTTTTCTTTGATATGTTGTGTAATTTACTATTCAATTATTTATTTCATTCGTTTAATTATTGTCCATTAGTATCATATATATATAATAAATAATAAATATAATCTTCTTCTTTCTTTTTAATATGTACAAATTACGTGTCACGTTGTTTGTTCGCAATTGACTTCTAAACTACTGAACTGATTTTAATCAAATTTTGCACACTGTATGCAATTTCATCCAACTCGAAAGATAGGATAGTTTATATCTCAATTTATAATCGCAATATTATTTTATTAATCGCAAATTATTTGTTTATTAACAAAGAGTCATGATTATCCAACGCTTGGCGAGGTACCTCTAGTAAAATATATAAATAAATAATAAAATATAAATATACAATAAATAATAAATATAATTAGTTATATAATTTATTATTTATATAATTTTTTTTATCTTTTATTTATAGTTATTTATATAACGCATACATTGTACACACTTTTTTATCGCATTTTTTTATAAATTAAAGTACGCAAGATCATTTGACATCACGTGGTAGGGATTAAGTGTTAAAAAATAATTAACACTAATGGACAATAATTTTTCTAATGGTGTATAAGCTTATATAGATGCTAATAGGACTACTGATTTCAAGGATATTAAATAATAAATAAAAAAAACATTGAAAAACAAACATTTTAAAGATTTTTAAAAAATAACATATAATATTTTCATTTTTATTGATCACCTAATCAGAAAATCATTTTAAATAAATTGTATTTTGAATAAAATACAAACATTTGTTTTATGTTGTATAAATTTTGTTCTACTGTAACGATTACCTTTCTTTTTTTTTCTTTTTTTTTTTTTTTGAATCTTTTCACAATTACTTTTTTTTCTAAATCAAATCCCTTCATTGATCGTGATAACAAATGATAAATTTTTATTCGATATTATATTAACAAGATATAAAACAAAATAATATTGTTTCAAGTATTTATACGTGAAATTTCGTTATTGAAATAATTTCAATTCAAATTCGAATTAGAACGATTTTCTTATTGAATTATTTTCATGTTCACATTTGTATTTTATTTTTCATTATTTTTCTTCATAACGGTATTTGCATAATCTTTAACATTTTCCAATAGAAACGACAGTTTCTGTTTTATATCATAGTTATTCGCATGCAACGTCATCGTGATAACTATTATTCAAATGTTATGATACGACATTAAATAGAAGAAGAAGAAGAAGAAGAAGAAGAAAGATAGAGAGAAAAAAAAACAAGACATTTTTTACATAATGAAACTTCTTTTTACGTGTAGCACGCTAGAATTTTCAATTATAATCCTAATTATAATAATTAAATGTAAAAAATGTAAATGAAGAAAAAAAAAGAAGAAGAAGAAGAAGAAGAATATAAATTATTGATACAATTTACAGTGTAGAACACACAATGATGGTACGGCTATGGGAATTTTATGTCAACCACTTTGCACCGAAAAGGGCATACATTCTTTGGCATGTGAAACATTGCATACAGGCAAGGAAGCTGTATTTTCTGCACACTGGGAAGCTACAAGACTCGTATTTAAAGCTTACAGGTTTTATTTGTTAATATAAATATTTTATAAATATTGTTTTATTTTATTTGTAAATATATTATTATGTTAATTAACACTAGATATACCAGACCAATCATTTTAACTAGTCGACCATTTTAATTCCAAATTTCTACTTCATGTAACATTTGATTTTTGCAATACATTATTAATATTATAATTTGTAGAACTAAAACAACATCGGAAGAATACGAGTCATTATTTTGGATCGATGCTTTCGATGCTAAACATTTTCCAACTGAAGAAGATTTTGGAACTATGATAAAGGATCTAGTTATTAATAAATTAAATTACACTGTAACTACGCAACAAATGCAAAGATTAGCACGTTTGAGAACACACAAGATTGAGGTTGATACTAAACGACGTCAATTGGAAATGGAAAACGTTTGGCCACTTTTACAGGAAAACGAATATTTAATAACAATTTTATTCGAAGATCGTGACGTATTTCCGCAATTAATTGGCACCTGTGGAACATTTTATGCAGTTGAATACGTAAGGTAAAAGATTTATCATACATAGAATTAAATTCAATTTTTTTAATTAACCTAAACTGGTTAATTATCATTCACGAATTTAATTAAATATTCACCCCACGTTGTAGATATATACAGGATAATTCACCAGCTTTATACTTTCGAAGCTGTTTAGATGGCCACAGCTGGTGAATCACCCTGTATATAATTTATTTATTTATTTTCTTTTTTTTAAATACACTACTATACTTATTGGGATCTCTAGCACTTGAATACGCTATCTGGTGGCTAAATTCAAAATTAGAATAGATAGGTCGAATTGCTAAGCCACGCCCCCCCCCCTTGCCACAGATCCCAATAGAACAATGCTTTAGGATCAAATCGCGCACAGCTAGTATTAGAACAACAAGTGCATGTTTTATTTTTCATATTATGCTTATGAAACTTTATTTCAAAATTTATTATCGTCTCGGGTTCGATAAAAATAAAAAAAAAAAGAAATACCGTCAACTGTCTCTTATTAAAATATAGCTTTAGACTTAAATCGAGATTTAATTAACAATAAGAGAGAACAAATAATTTGGTAAGTTTAAGAGGGTTTTTTTTAGGTATTGTGCTAAATCCCCTAGATTATATTACATAGTATGAACAATAAAAATATGACCTAATTGATAGGAAAACAATATATGTCGTTACATGTACTATACGACACCGCGTCATTGATACTAACCAAAGTGACATGGTAATTCTTGGTAGGACGACTTCTCAACGTAACAAAAAAACAAATATAAAAGAAAAATATAATAAAATCAAATCAAAAAATAACCACACATTCGTCCAAGACCGTGTGTTGTCTTCTTCTCGGTATCAACACCGGTACCTACTACTACTATTACTGCTACTACTACTACTACTACTACTACTACTACTACTACTACTACTACTACTACGTCGTAAACCTACTTGATCACGAATTATCATATCAATTTCGGATGGCATTAATGACATTTTTCCGATCGTTTAGACATTAAATGACAGACGCGAGACTGAGGTTAGATCGCTAACGTCAGACCTATAGAAACACCTACGACGGCATTGGCACTATCCGACTCTAAACCAGAATGGGCCAAGAGATTGAAGTTAGCCGTCATGATCATGGATCTACTTGAAGAACTTGAGACCAATTTTCCCGAACCATTTTATCTATGTGACGTCAAGATAAATCATTTCGGATTACCCCTCGGTGGACAAAAACTCAAGTTTCTGGATTTGGACGCTGTATTTCCTAAAACCATAATTGGACGTATCACGGCTGATGGGAAACCCTGCAAGGGACATGAGGATTGTGATTTTTTCGATTGCAGATCGGTCTGTTCGAAAAATCATAGATGCGAATCACCGGTTGTCAATAATAATTTACAGGTAGAAAAACTGTAATGAATAAAAACACATTTATATCTAAAAAAATTATCTTTTAACATTAGATTTACGGATGTTTTGTTTATTATCATTTTTTAAACATTGTTTGAATGAAGGATTGAATAAGGGGATAGGAATTATTATATTAAATTATTAATTATTATTATATTTAAGTTTCATATCTTATCTTAATATATATATATATAAATTACGTGTCACGTTGTTTGTCCGCAATGGACTCCTAAACTACTGAACCGATTTTAATAAAACTTAGCACAATGTGTTCAGTTTCATCCAACTTGAAAGATAAGATAGTTTATATCTCAATTTATAATCGTAATATTATTTTAATGCGAATTATTTGTGATTATCTCTGTTAGTTCGATAAGATTCTAACAGATGGTGGTATAAGGTAATTCGTTGACTTAAAGGACGTGTGTATCGGACTGATTGTGAGCCACAGCAACGGGTGGCAGGGCACCCCTAATATATTATATGTAACAAAAAAATTTGAAAGGAGTCAACTTGACTCAGTCCGTAAATCTAGTGTTAAATATAATACCTAATGTTACTATATCTAGTGTATAATATATAACATAACATTAAAGTATTGAACCAAAATATGTTCGTGAGTTTATTGTGTTTACAAATTATTGTTAACTGCATAATAAATTGTTTTTTTATTTTTATTAATAATATAAAAAATTTCATTAAACATTTTTGGTTCACACTGTGATATATATATATATATATATATATATATGATAATCCTAATGTTATTTTTACTGTTTTTTTTTTCTAGATCATATGCGAGAAAATTTTTCTCGGTTGGACCTTATCAGGAACCATAATTTTACCTGGTTTATTGATGTCAGAACATACAACTAGTTCACTAGCTGTTCTATTAAGACAGTGTGCTAATCCAGCTGGTGATACTGCACATTTGCCACGTGCATCTGTTCCGGATAATTTGAAGATAAGATTGTACAATACATTGAGCGATATGGAACAAGAAGTATCTGCTTCCTTATGAAAGACACAACTTAAGAATGCAAACAAACGTCCTCTGTTAAATAATAAGTCACGCACATATTACTTTCCCTTTCTCCTAGCACCCACCCCCAACCTCATTTCTTTTCTAACATATATATATATATATAGAGAGAGAGAGAGAGAGATATATATAATGTTGATATATGACTCAACGATAAATTGAAGAAGAACAGAAAATCAATGATTCTAGAATGATTATATCTAACATAGATACTTACGTGCTTAGGTTAATCGCCTAACTATTTCTATTACTAGCATGTTCAAATGTAACAAACATGTTTCAGATCTATTATGCGTAGAACGTTTATTGACCCTTGTGTAAATAAGAGTTTGACCTTGACAAAATAATTATCCAATTAACTGTTTTTTGAAAGATATCATTTTGTATTTATTTTTTTAAATAATTTATTCAATCATTCTCTTGTTTTCTTCTTATTCAACTATTTCCTGCGGCCTAACAAAACTTAACATAGAAACATGACGAATCTCTTTTATGTCTGCCTCTTTTTTTACCTGAACAAGTTTTATAGGTGTCATATTTTTCACCTGAAAAAGCCAAATATTAGAAATATTCATTTATTACTCATACACAAATGCATTTAATCTTTCAACAATGAGCTTATGGAGAATGATCGATACTTTAAATGTAATCTAATCTTTTTGTTGGGGGGGGGGGGTGTCCTCTCATGTTACACTTGGGTTAATAAACTTTAGCAGGCAGAAAATAATAATAATAATAATAATAATAATCTTAAAAGTAATTCACACAGGGGTGGGTTTAGGAGAGTATGATGAAAGGGATGTAATAATTGTAGAAAATCTTTCAATTGTAATTAACAATTATGGAAAAAACGGCACTAATTCTAAATTATTTATAATAATACTATTTGAAGGACCATCACACATCTATTAAAAAAAAAAAACAAACAAACAAACAAACAAAAACGTTAATTGTAAAAACGTTTACTTCCACTATTTTTCTTCAAATAATTATATCATTAAATACCTGTTTCTCGAAACGTGTTGTTGTTTATCTTTTTATTGAATACCACTCATTGATACACGTGAATTATTTTCAACTAATAAAACACTTAATATCGTTATTATTTAATTATAATTAATAATAAACGCGAAACACACGTAATTCTAACGATTTTTCATCCATCTTTCTTCACTTTCTATTTAAATTAACAATTAGATTTTTCCCGCTAGAGATGGCGCTGAGTTAGTCCGTCATTATTGGTGGGAAATTTGAAAGCATTTTAAACAAATGTAATAATCGTAATTGTTCTTTTGTTTTTTTTTAAACAAATAAAAGAATATTATAATCGTTTAAATATAATGATATTACGTCATTTCGATCCATTATTTTAATTATAATATTTCTTGTTGTATAAAAAAATGTAATAACAGGTTATACTTTATAATTGTTCTCATCTGTTTTTTTTTCTTAAAGAAAAATAAATAAAAAAGAGAAGAATATTATATGATTGTTTAAATATAACGATATTATTGCATATTTCAAACTATTGTTTTAATTATGACATTTCTTGTCTTATGAGAAAGTGTAATAAGAGGTTATATTTATTTTACTTTACTTTACTTTCATAACCTATATTTTAACACCTGTCTTATGGTTGTATCACTTAGACATAACAATAATAAAATATTTATATATAAAATTGATCATGGAAGAAGAAGATTCGACGTGTAGATATTTTGTAAAACGAAAAAATCGATATTGTCGTATGACCGTTAAAAAAGGTAACAAATTTTGTGGAGAACATCAACAGAATTCAATCAATTCCAACGATATAGAAATTAGTGAAAATTGTAAGAAAAGGATACAATGTCCTCTTGATCCTACTCAGTATGTTTTATTAATTATATAATCACAGATAATGCAATAAGAAATTCATTAATTATTATTATTATTTCTGTTTTTCTTTAGTATTAACTTATTGTTTATTTTCAGTACATGTTATCAATCAAAGTTGGCTAAACATTTGACAATATGCAATGCCCGAAAGATATTAGACTCTCAACCAGCATATATAATTAAAAATATTAATGTAGATAAAGAAACGGAAGAAATACCAAGACTTTTACCACTTTCTCAACTTGATGTTTCCATTATAAATGATATAATATTAAGAATTAACGAAGCTTATGGTATAAAATGTTTATACATATTTATATGTGTAATATAATGCTACCATTACTTTATACATTTAATTACATTATATTACTAAATTTATAGAAAAATTAACTGAAATTCCAAATGCAGTATTACACCATGATATATTAACAAATACATTGAATGTTTCATCATGTGGTAAATATGGTAAAAAACATTTAACACAAAATTCATCATTACTGGCACATTTGGATAAAGCTAAACTTGTAAATGATAATACTTGTTACATTGAATTTGGTGCTGGAAAAGGTATAATTTTTGTTAACGTTAAGAAAATTTCAATATAGATTGTTTCAATTAAAGATTAATGTGATTTATTTGATTTATAGGTGATTTAACTTACTGGTTAGCACAAGTTGCAAAGGAAAAAGAAGATTCTTGTATATTGTTAGTAGATCGTTCAAGTCATAGGCATAAAAATGATAATAAACTTAAAAAAGAACAACATAATATTTATGTTAAACGAATACGCGCAGATATAGCAGATTTACAACTTGGTAGTATTCCAGAAATCAAACGTTTTATCAATAAAGTTGGAATTGCTAAACATCTATGTGGCACTGCTACAGGTATCTTTTAATATAATATATATTTATTATCTTTTTTTATTTTTGTATTATCTGATTTATACGAATTTGTAGACCTTGCAATACGATGTTTGACTCAAGCAATAGATAATAAATCTATCGGCAATAATTATGGATTAGTCATAGCTTTTTGTTGTCATCATAAATGTGAATATAAATCTTATATTGGTAAAGAATATTTGAACAAATGTAAATTCCTTCCAAACGAATTTCCAATCTTATGTAGCATAGCTAGTTGGGCGACTTGTGGATTTAATATCAAAAATGATACTGAATTAAAAAAGGATGAAAATGAAACAACAAAGTACGTACACTATTACAAATGTTACTTAATTCCAACATAATTTCACCTGATTAATAATATTTCGTGTGTTGTAGATCTAACGAGAAAAATATGCAATTTAATGAACGACAATTAATTGGTTATAAAGTTAAGACATTATTAAATTGGGGACGTTTAGAATATTTACAAAATATTGGCTTTGAAGGTTGTTTGTATCGTTACATTTCATCGGATGTTTCCTTGGAAAATATGTGTATCGTTGCAAAATATTCTGTCAGATAATAAACAATCATAATTAATCAAATAAATAATTTGATATGTTATGTATTAATTAATAAAAAATAATGATAAGATTTATTTTATCCTCTGTTACTCTCATGCAACTTGGAATTTTCTCATTGGTTGTCAATTGTAAACAGTGAAGCCAGATCGCGGAACATTTCTACCCCTTCTCTCGAGCCCAGCACGTCTCGCACACAACTAAATTTACGTGCGGTGTGTCGGGAAACCGAAAGAAGCCGAGGGAAGCCGAGGTTAGCTGCGCGAACAGAAGAGAAATAGTACCCCCACCACGCGCCGCGGAGAAATACATGGACACAATTCCATAACCCCGCGTGGTGGGGGTACTATTTCTCTTCTGTTCGCGCGCAGCTAATCTCGGCTTCCTTCGGCTTCTTTCGGTTTCCCAACACACCGACACGTAACAATCCATTGTGTGCGAGACGTGCTGGGCTCGAGGGAAGGGGTAAAAATATTCTACTATCTGGTTTATGTTTATATGTATAAATATAAATAGGTTAAGTTAATATTGAATTGATTAAAAATTGTAAATAAAGTTAAAATTATTAATGTTCGACATATTTAATAATTATTCAACAAAGTGTACTGTATAATTAGGCTTTTTTTTTGTATTAATAAAAGTATCGTTAAAAATGATTATATTTTTGACATGTCTATCAGCTGATCCAATTCAATATGGCCGTTCATAATATACATATGTAAGTTTTCATTCGATAAGTCACAAAACTGCCCCTACAATTGTATCTTTTAATACAATAGTTTGTATGAAGATAAAAAATATATTTAAAAAAAAAAGAATATCTACTCGTAAAAATATCTCACTTGTTCTACAAACATGGCTGGAAATGCACAAATATTGGAAGGATTTCTATGTCCCGTTTGTATGACCGATTTAAAAGCACCAGATAATTTGACCAAACACTTTGAAGAATTTCACAATAATGAACAATTTTTAAAATCTCTCAAAGGTATTATCAATCAATGAAATAATAAACACATCATATAAACATTATTATTAATTAATTCAATCATTATTTTTTGTTTTTTTATTTTTTAACGTAGATTTACTTGGCAAAGCTAAGAAGAAAATATTAAAACAAGATGAAATGCCAGAAGTATTTTCATGTACTCCAAATAATCAAAGACACAAATTAGAAATGAATACGGAACAACAAGAACCAGGTAATTGCGTTAATTATATTTCAATTAATCATCTTATCTTAACTATTATTAATAACAATGAATTCATTAGGTGTAATTAAATCACACACGAGATATTTCAAAGAAATAAGAAACATGAGATTGGAACGTTATACATCAGAAACAAATAAATTATTAATAAGATTAGATAAATTGTTATACAATTTGCCATTAGATCCAAGTAAAAGAAAAGGTATGCGATTAATATACAAAAGACATATTTGAACTTATTAACAAACACACACACACACACACACATTTGTATAAAATTGATTATCGTTAAACAGTACACGAACAAAGTATCGTACCATGGATAGATGAAACAGATGTCAAATTGTGTCCTACTTGTGCTAAAAGTTTTCACGTTGCAAGAAGGAAACATCATTGTCGACTTTGTGGAGCTATAATGTGTCATAATTGTACTCTTTATTTATCCCTATTGGATGCTCGTAAGTATCGATAAAAAGAAAATGAACAAACAAAAAAAAAATATATACTTCTACCCAATTGGATAGTAATTTTACAGTTCTTGCTACAGATGCTGGATAAAAAAAAAACAAACTATTTTCTAGGAAAAATGACAAGTCCTGTTTCTATACAGGACGATTCGGCTGTATCTCCGTCATCATCGGAGAAAGGTTTTTCAGAACGCGTTGTACGAGCTGGTATAGGATTTACAAAATTGGCAAGATCACCATCGAGTGGTAGTTTAAATAGCGTTTTAGCTTTGGTCAATGATTCAACTGGTGGTGCTGAACAACATTTCAAAGTTTGTACACATTGTATGAATTTACTCGATGCTAGAGAAAAACAAAAAGAAAAACAATTTCACAAGCCAATAGTATGTCAATTTTATGAAAAAATGAGATTGTACATGGAAGAAACTATGCAAATATTGATAATGTATAACAAAATGAGCGAATCTTTGAGGTATTTCATTCTAATTTTACATTACAATTTAATTCATTATTTCAATGCAATAATATATTAATATATCTGTTTTTAGAGAAGGAGAATCTACGTATGATTTGCAAGATGCACAAACATTACGTCTTAAAATTGCTAAATTAGGTGAAAATATAGATGCAATTAGTAAAAGAATATTAGTACTTGGTACTAGAGATGTGGATAATTCGCCCCAAGGTCAAGAATTAAGATTACATCAAATGGTTAGGGCTAGTGCAATGTTATTTTTAAAAGAACAATTACTCTCTATACAATCGTTACCGTCGATAGAAGAATATGCCACGTTGAAAGAAGAACGTCAAAGACGAATAGAACTTAAAGCTGCCTATGAACAACGATTGGAAGAACAGAGACAAAAATCTCGTGAACAAAACAAAAGAGATACGCGAAATTTGGAAGGTGGTGGTGGTGGTGGTGGTCCATTGGTCAAAGAAAATCAAGTAAGATTTTAATATAATATATATATATATATATCATCGTGTGTTCTTAATTAAAATGTTCCATTGATTTTTATCATAATCTATCATAATCTATTTTTTTCAAGCAACAAATGACTATGGATCAATCGCAAGGTTGGGGCCCATCTATTAAAGCTCCTATGATATCTTCCTCTACTAATCCGCTCATCGAACAAATGAATAATTTAACAGCGTATATCGAACAAGCTAGAGCCGATTGTAAATTTGACGAGGTCACTACTTTAGAAAATAATCTTCAAGAATTGCGCAGTGCCTATTATGCCAGTAAGGAAAGTAATAACAGCGAATAATATAATAAAGGAAACTGTAAACATTCCTTTTACGTTCCTATAACAAACTTTTTAAATAATTCTCTTATAATATAATAATACGTGCTTTATTGTTTTTTTTTTTTTTTTTTTTATCAAACAAACTAAACGTTTGTTTCATTAATAAAGTTAAATGTACGTATTATGAAAGATTTGTTTTCTAAAATAATTAATTATGTTCAATAATTAGTAAAACATAAAAATATATTAATAACTTGATAATTGGGGAAGGTAAGTTTAACTTGTCGCAAAGATTTCGCATTTTTGTTTTATTATTATTATTATTATTAAAGAATAAATATATTAATTTATTTATATTTTATGAAAAATGTCCCCAATTAATAAGTTAATCTTCATTAGAAACTCGGAAGTACGTGATTTTGCAAAATTGATATAAAATATATATATATATATTGTATTTCTTACTTTTGGAATATTTATATATGTTAGTGAAGTAATTGATATACTTAATAAGTATATAAGTACATAAAATATGTATGAAAATTTAGTTAACCATATATATATAAATGTATATGTATATGTATATATAAAATGTATTTTTTTCTCTCTCTCTCTCTCTATATATATATATATATATATAACAAATAATATAATTTTTTTAAATTACGATATATATATATCGTTTGAAAAAGTATATAACAATATATGCATTTGATAAAATGCATTAAAATTTGTATATTCGTAATATTGTGAAGAAAAACAAAAAAAAAAAGAAAGTATATAAGATGAAAACAAAAAAAAACAAGATTTCATCAGTCTTAAAGTTTAGATTTTAAGGAAACCATTAATTTTTCTAATTTCATAGCTTTTTGAAGATTACCACTGATTTTCAACTTTCCTGTCATAAATGCGGTAGCTGGTTTTAATTTACCTGAAAAAAAAAATAAATAAATAAATAACAAATAAATGTGTTAAGACAGAACAAGTAATCAAATAATGTATAAAAACAAACAAAAGTTTTCATTACCAGAAAACATTGCAAAGAATTGTTCCGAATTCATTGTAAGAATTGCATCTGCTGGATCTTTTGGTTCACCTTTGCCAGTAGAACCAGTACCACTTTTAAGATTTAAATACCACGTACTAGCTTCCTCTCCTTCAAATGGGTAGAGAATAAATAGAAATAATTATGCATAAGAAAGAATAGCCAATAAATAAATGAATCATTTTACCTTTAACATTGAATTGATATACAGCATTAGTTTTGTTAACAAGTTCTGCACTCAAATTAGCATTAATAGCAGAAAATATATCTGCAATTTTGCCACTACCTAAATCATGATCAGATGATTTCTCAGATGATTGTTTAACTGTATTATCCTCCTTTGATGCATTCAAATTGATTGGAAAATTAATATTACCATCCAAAAAGAAATCTAGCATTAAATTATCTGTAGTATCTGTATAAACATTTTTATATTTATTCGATAATAATTCAAATACAACAAAAAAAAAATAGGTGAATATTATTAAAAGTAAATAAATGATACAAATATAATGAAATAATAAATAATACCTGGATTGCAAGCGTAACTTTTAAAATCAGTAATCCCTTCTTTTCTTAATATTTCTTCGTCAATTAAAAATTGTCCAGTAACGGATCTACTATCTTTACAAATCAAAGCGTAAACCGCATCTGCCACAATGTCAGGTTTACGACTGTGATTTTTAGAATCTGGACCCGTTAACATTTCTATTGCAGCAGTATAAATAGCTAAATAATAATATAAAAAATACAATAATAATTATTGTCACAATATTTCTTCTAAGTAATATAGAAGATAACATGAATATAATTATATAATATACCAGTTTGTGGCCATACAGCATTAACAGCAATACCATCTTCTTTAAACTCTTCTGCCATACCAAGTACACACATGGACATTCCGTATTTGGCCATCGTGTATGCTACATGATTTTGAAACCAAATTGGTTTCATATTTAACGGTGGACTTATATTCACTATATGAGGATTTGTGCTCTTTTTAAGATAAGGTATACATAATTTTGACCTAAACCAATTACACATTTTCATTATTACTTATTACATAATGTTATTAAAGAACAATTAACAAAGATTAATTACTTACACAAGAAAAGTACCCCTTGCATTAATATTATTCATAAGATCATACTTTTTCATATCCGTAGCCAGAGTACCTGTTAAAGATATAGCACTGGCATTGTTAACAACAATATCAATACCACCAAATTTATTAACTGCATTTTCAACGGCAGACTTAACTTGTCCTTCATCTCTGACATCGACGATACAAGGCAAAGCTTTACCACCTGCTTCTTCGACTAAACATTAATAAATTAATAACGTTAATGAACAAATATTTGTGTGTAAACATTTATATATTATTATTAATATCGTTATATTATTATTACTTTCTGCAACAGCTGTATAAATGGTGCCTGGTAATTTCGGATGAGGTTCTGCAGTTTTTGCAGCAACAACTATATTTGCTCCATCTTTTGCTGCTTTTAATGCTATACTCTTTCCAATGCCTCTCGATGCACCCGTTATAAAAATTGTACGTCCTGCCAATTTCCTGTATTTATATACAATGATTCCAAAACAAACAAAAATTGTATATATATATATATTATTAATTATTTTCAAAATGCAATTATAAATACAATTAGTGGATAAATGTAAATAGCAGATTGTTCATGTTAACCGTGTACATACACCACACATGTATATCCTTTAACCAAATATGTGTATATATTACATGTATATATATATATAAATGTAAAATTGATTAAAATTATTAGAAAAAATATATAAAAATACGTACCCAGAGTTTATCATGTTGCAAATAGTATAGAAAATGTAATGACAATTATTTCGAAAATGTGATAATAACGTCTTGATATATCAATCTAATGAAATTGAATGTTAACTGTAAAACTGATTAATGTTTCATCAAATAATATACACATTTAACGTTTTTAATAATCGATTAACAATTTACGAGAATATGAACAAACTCGATTGCACTTTTACATGTAAAAAACATATTTATATCTATATTATAATCGACCTTTGATCGTGAATTAACATTAAGGTATGTATCTATCCACGCAATCACTAATAACCTGATTTACAGTGTAGTATCTTTACAAAATGTTCTATTCGAATGATATATTGCATTTGATTATTTATTTCTGTATGTATAAAAAAAAAAAAAAAAGAAGAAACAGAGTTATAGTATATTAAAAAGTAATTTGAATAACCTTGAAAAAATACGTATTAACTAATTTGCATTAATTAGCTGTACAAGTATAGGTTAAGTGAGGCATATTTGTATTACTATATATAGTATATAACGTATGTATGTATTTTGTCCAACAATTAGAAAGTTAACTTTAATATTTATATATTTAATTATTGAATGATCATATAATTTCAATTTTGTTTATTAATTAATGATGTATTGTAATAACGAATTGTTGGTACAACTGACGTTATTGACGTTTTACGTAATTTTTCATATATACTTTGATTAGTTGATGGTGTAAATCTTACACTCTTGTAAGATTTTGAAATTGGAGTGATACTAAAAAAAATAAAAAAATAAAAAAAAATATTAAAACATAGATATTTTTATTATTCTTATTTTTTGTTTTGTTTTTAATAATAATAATATAATGAAATAATAATATATATATATATTGAGAATGTACCTATCATGATGCATTATTCTTCGTGTATCCATTAGCATCTCTCTGCGATTAAAAATACTTTGAGCATTGGAAGTTAATTTATTAGAATTAACAAATTTCATATTAATCGTTTCCATTTCTTCACGAAGTTTACGATATTTGTCAGACATTACTTGCATATTATGTGCAAGCTTACGATATTCATCCTTTAATAGATTATATTTTGCTTCCTTCAAAGTTAAATATAATAATATTAGATAAAACTAATATAAAAGATGAGATTGAAAAATAAGGATAATGTACAATTTGATAAAAACGTCGTAGAATAATGTTATTTTGAGTATTTTGAAAATTAGCTATTTCTGGTAATGATTGTATAGCTTCATTTAATGGAATAAACAAAGATGATACTTTGGGTAATAATGGTTCTTCCAATTGCAATGATGCCATATCCCCATTATTACATCTTGGACAAGGTCTTATACCTAAAGTTAAATAATATATATATATATATATATATTTACACTAAAAAAAGCACATTCATTTGTAATAAAAAGATGATGTATGTTTTTTTATATCTTGTGTCAAATTTAACATAATTACCTTCGTCTAAACAATTATCACAAAATATATGTCCACATTGTGTTATTCTAAATGGTTTCTTTCTTCTGTTTTTCGTAGAATAACATTTATTACAAATGTAAGTATTCATTTGTCAATAAAATATATATATATATATATATAATTGTTATATTTAATGTTTTGTCAAATAAAGTTAATTATTTATCAAGAAATAATTTACATTTGAATGTTAAGTATGTAGTATGCAAAGTTCGTATCGATAATTCGATATTTTCAATGGACCAATCATTTCAAGACATTATTTCGTATTTTGACCAATTAACTATCAATATTTAGGCGCGATTTTATAAAGATATTTAAATGAAATAATTATTCATTTGTATTATACATAATACATATACATATATAATGATAATGTTGTACATAATACGAATTTATTTGATCGTATGCGTTATAAATCGATATATTTTAATATATTATATAATATTTGTATAATAAACAAAATGTATATAACCTTATTCCAATAGCAAGAAAATAAAAATGTGAATTTACATTTGGAAATTGAAAATGTTTTATATCCAAATTTCATAATACATAAAAAAATAAAATGTTCTACAAAATTGTGCATTTTCTGCAACAACAGGAATTTGATTATTAATAAAATTAAAAAGTATTTCGAATTATAACGCCATTGATATGTGATAAAGTGTCATATACAAAGAAATAAATACATAAAGTTAATTTTATCACAAATTTCAAGTATATATATATATATATGTAGATTCGTATTAAAATTTAACAAAATAAAAATTAATGAAAGTATATATATAGATTTAATTGTTCAACTAATTATTACGAGAATATCCTTAGCTATTTATATATATATATATAAAATTATACATGATCGAAGATGTACATAATGATAAGATCATTTAAAATAAAATGAAAATATATATATATATATATTTAAAAATAAAAATACTCTAATTAGGGATAAAGCTCGGTAATGAGACAAAAATCTAGTTAACTTTGCGTAATTGCTATGACACCATTTTGTCCAATCATTCCACCCTGTGATACTACTGCCAAGCTTGAAGATTCATTGATGCTAACTGGAGACGTAGAGTGATTATTTACACTAGTAGCAGCTAATGCTTTATTACGCAATTCAAATACTTGTTGTATCGCTTTGCGAAAGCATAAGAAATTGTAATCTATAACACCTGTAATTTCATTCAAATTCATAAACGATTCTTCATTCATTTTATACATTGGATGTAATTTTAACAAATAAATGAATATCTTACCTTGTCTGTCAAAATTATCCTCTCTCAAAATGCAAACCAAGGCTAAAAATTTATTCACTTCGCGCAAGAACAAAATAGTGCCGTTATTTAATTTAATTAAACTAGAACTTTGATTATCAAATGCCGCTGCATCCAAGTCTTCTCTCAATCTAATTAGAAAAATTATTCAAATTTGTATTATTTATATTTATACAAGTATATATTTACTTACCCATATATGCAAGAGACATCGATAACTACATCTATCATATCGCAACATAATTCGTAACTTTGCATATCTACCGGTGAACTGTCAGTTGCAATGTAAATTTTGGATACAACATCGAACAGAAATGCTTTCTCAATTGCAGAATTCTAAAATATTATTATTCAAATTGAACGTTTAATAAAAGTAATGTTAAAATGATAATACTATGACAATTGTATACATACTGATATGAGTATATTTAATAAATTTTCCAATGTTGGTAATTGTGGTATTAACTTTTGAACGACTTTACTGAAAGCTTCGAATATACTGTGATCGTATATAGACGTCAAATGAAAACTAAGATGTATTCGATCGCATCCTAAAACAAATTTCTAACGATAGATTTACACAGTTTATCAATAATAAACGATAATTATTGTTTTTCCATTTATAATTTACCAGAATCTATTAGATCGTCGTTAGCTCTGGTATGTATGTCCCTTTGCGTTTCCATTTTACAATCATCCGATAGTCCATCAACTTTATGAATGAAAACTTCAAATTTAATAGCTTGATTAACCTTATATGCTTTAGTAACAGTCAAATGAAGTTTATTCAAAGCTTCCATATAATCATCCTGTGCATCTATTACAAAGACTAATGCACCACAACCACCAAATATCATATCGCTATCAAAAGTAGGATCAAAGAAATCTATTTGTCCAGGAAAATCCCAAATTTGAAATTGAACAAAGCTAGAATTACTAATATCATCTTTGATTACTTTGTTTGTACTTTCCAAGAATAATGTTTCGTTTGGGGACATTTTGTGAAAAACTACTTTTTGTATCGATGACTTTCCACTTCTGAAATATCATCAAAGAAAATGAAATACGAGTCTGATAGATTTTTAGATGAGTTATTAAAATATATATATATACCTTCTAAGACCCATTAAAAGTATTCTAGGTTTTTGTTCTCCTGCTACAGCTTCCGTAGATGCCTCTGCTTCTCCATCAAAGGGAGCATATCCAAAATCTTTTGGAAATGAATCAACATCATAACCTGATTGAAATTGATCATCATCATCCTAAAGAATACAATAGATCATAATGAATAAACAAATAACCTCTATGATGATACATTTAATAACAAATTAATAAATAATTATTTAATATGTTTTCTTTCTTACCATATTTATATATACAATATTATTGTCAAATCACAAATTGAATTTTCTATAAGGTTAATTTTAATTGATATCATTCAAATGCAAGAAAATAATCAGACTTGCGATAAAGAGGGCAAGCCCAATGTTGATAACAAAGAGAAAATCACCAACTGACAGAAATTACTGATCGCGCATATGATTCTTTAACATAACCTTCTATTTTCAGATGGTAAATAGAAAAATCAAACTATACATAACAATATTGATGTTTTTCTACAATTATCCTGTTTTGCCATCTATCGGTAATGTATTGAAACAAAAAAGAGAGATCATTTTTATAATATTTCTTTTTTTTCACAGAATAAATAATTTTAAAAAATAATAATATTATAATTATGATATTAATTGTTTACATGTATTTTACAATTATCTTACAATATAATTCAATAACGAACAATAATATAAGACGATTTCTCGATATTTCGATATTTCAACATTTCGATATTTCGATATGAATACATCGATGAATCTTAAAATGGCGGACGGAACGCATGGCAGTCAACTAGAGGAATAAAGAGCGCTGTATGGTTCTTTTCCGGTATCGCTGTTACGCGTGGAAGGTAATGAAATTTGAACTGGTTTGAATATTTAAGAAAATCTATATTAATCCAACGATGCGTCAAGTTGAATAATCTATGATTTATAATTTTTTATATATTTCTTTAATATATTTTTCGATAGAGTATAAATTTCTTGAAGAAACATTATCTTTCATTGGGAGATCGTTTTTAACCTCAATTACGTATCACTTGGTATAACATCTTTTGATAGTTTTTTAGTTTATTATGTTATTATATTTATACGACATTTGTGTTTTTATTTAATGCAGTTTTGTTTTGTTTTTTTTTATGTGAATAAATTTTATTAATTGTTCGTATAAGTGAATCTATCGATTGATAATTATTTACACGAAAATACGAACATTTCATTGACGTTGTTTAATTAAAACTTGTATTGTTTTTAAACTTTATTCAAACGTTGTGTGCGTGTATTATTATTTGTTTATATGATTCATTTATTAATATATATATATATATATGTATACACGTATCCATTATTAAATATTTTTCAGAATTTATTTTGATTCAATGTGTGATAGATTTGAAATGCTTGTTACATATTTGAAAAAAGAAGAAAATGGAAGAGTTAACTAATTAAACTAATTTTCTTTGTTTTTTGTTTTAGGTTAAAAAATGAAGCAAATTGTAACCAACCAGACGGTGAAGATCCCTGAGGGATTGACCGTTACAGTGAAATCTCGTTCTGTCACGGTTAAGGGACCAAGAGGTGTTCTTAAACGTTCCTTCAAACATCTTGCTTTGGATATTCGTGTAAGTATTATTTGCTTCAAAAAATAAATCCAAAGAAGAAGAAGAAGAAAAAGAAATATATTTCTTATGATGATAAATATTTGGATTCCCCTTCATTTTATTTATAAATGAGAAAGCTTTATTCTGATACGTATTCTGATAAAAATGAATCAATGAATTTGTCGCATTAAAATATTATTAAATAATTTTTGTTTCTCGATTATTATTTCATTACAGATGATTAATCCAAGACTATTGAAAGTTGAAAAATGGTTTGGAACAAAGAAAGAATTAGCTGCAGTACGTACCGTATGTTCTCACATAGAAAATATGTTGAAAGGAGTAACGAAAGGTTATCAATATAAGATGCGAGCTGTATACGCTCATTTTCCTATTAATTGTGTAACAACTGAAAATAATACGGTCATTGAAATCCGTAACTTTTTGGGTGAAAAATATATACGACGAGTTAAAATGGCTAATGGCGTAACTGTTACAAACTCTGCCAAGCAAAAGGATGAATTAATAATCGAAGGAAACTCGTTGGAAGATGTTTCACGATCTGGTATGCAAAATATAATGACATTGTTGTACACACATTAATATTCTATAGAATAATTTTCTGATATAATATAATATAATACTATTGTAATTTATTAATTAATACATTTTTATTTTAGCTGCACTTATTCAGCAATCTACCACTGTGAAAAACAAAGACATTAGAAAGTTTTTGGATGGACTTTACGTTTCCGAAAAAACTACCGTTGTACAAGATGATGAATAAATGTTATTAGACGAAAATTAACATTATTTCATTTTATTCTATATTATTCATTGGAAATAGATATTATTTATAATGCGTTTATACGTCCATATTGTAATATCTATAATTTTATTATACTACTATATTGTCATTTGATAATTAATTTTATAATATATACTTGAAAACACATTAATATATACAATTTTTAACATAATAATGATATTAAATAGAATGCATAAGAGTGCATTAGAGTTTTTGAAATTGGCGCTACTTTTATATAGTTGACGTACTCACCGCAGAAGGGCGCGCATAACGTATTATTATCTTCTACATAAATATTTGTTTGTTTACATTAGAATTCGTATAGTTGAGAGTATTTTTAAGAATTTTTCAATTGATATATATATATATATATATATTTATATATGTAATTAAATTTCAAATAATATTAATAATGTCGAAAGAATTAGTGAACATCGATGGAAATGTTAAAAAAGTTCAGAAGGAAAACCTAACCCCATACAAAGTTGCTATTGTTATGTTGATAAAAGAATATTGCAATGAAAGTCGTAAAGGTAATTAATTTTTTTGTCAAAATAAACAGATTTTATTACTTTCAATAATTATCATTGTAAAATGATACATCTTTAATTATGTTTCAGCTATTGTGGTAAGACGTGATTTTTGTTTAGCAGCAGTCAAGTTAATTCAGGTAAGCTATATAATTTTGGAATTTAAATAAATAATCTTTTTGAAAAAAAAAAAATGATTTTCATGTTCCTTTTTTTCCTAGTCACCCGATATGGAATTGTATACCTTGTTACATATGTTATACAGTAGCGAATATATTTATTCTTATGGACACGAGTTAGAACTTCAATTAAATACATTGTTAGAGAAGGGTATTGAAGGATTGTTAGATTTATTCGATAATCTTGGTAGATTAATGAAATCTACGTTAGATCATGCCATTACTGTACCATTATTAAATAAAAATTCCGTTCTTGGATTATACGTAAGAAGAATAATAATATTTTTTGAAAAATTACCCTTCGATCAATCCATTTTGTTATATGAAGATCTTAAGAATTATGTTAAGAAAAAATCGAAAAGTCCTGAAACAACCGATATATCATCTTGTTTAAAATTTGACGAACCTTACATTTACAAGTAAGCTTTTCTGTTTGTTTTTTTTTTTTTTTTTTTTTTTTTTTTGATAAGTATATTCGTCATTCGATAGATGAGAAATATCTTATAAAATATTACAATTTGGATAGTAATAAAAGTACAACCGTATGGAGTGGAAGACAAGCAGAATTATTAGTCGCTCAACAAGCGCATGCATTAAAAATGGATGAACACAAGGCCATGTCACCGGTTGATTTACAAATTCTTATAAAGAAACTTCTTCGTTCTAGTCCTTATTATGCAGAAGCAGTAAGTGTTATTCTCTTTTATATATGAATTTGATTAAAAGTAAATATATTTGTTACTTTTTTTTGTCTTCTACATATTTCTTTTCAGCATTATCTGAGCTATTTGAATTGTTTACGGATAAACGAATACTGTAGCGCAATAGATAGTCTTTATCATTGTTTCGACAGATTAGCACCATCCGAAAATCGTTCAACGCCTGAAGACAAATCGAGAATGTTGAGATATGCAGCATTAAATCTTGCAGTACTTCATGCTCATTTTAATCATAAGTACGTTTTATGTAATATTATTATTTATTAATGTAATGATTAATATTATATACTTTTTGTGTGAAGAAAAGTAGCAGAGGAAGCTTTGAAAGAAGCTATTATGATGGCACAAGAAGCAGGGGATAATGTTTGTTTGCAACTAGCTCATGCTTGGATGTATTACCTCACTAGCAATAAAAAGTATGTTTGTATAAATATATATATATATATATATATATATTTTTTTTAATAATATATTACAAAGTTGTTGATATTTGACAATTTTTGTAGAGGTCCTTTGATAGAAAGATCTCTTGGAAAAGCTAGTATGTTAGGAATTACATATACCACGGGTTTAGGATTGATTGCACTTTCTCATTATTCCGCTTTAGAAGCTAAACCTCCTTCGCAAATTTTTGAGGTATGTAAAAGTTAAATGTGACCAAACGTGTTTCATTATTTATATATAGACAGACACATTTGTTTGTAGACGTTAATGAAATCAGACGTGTTGAATTGTCAACATTCAATGATAGATCTAATGTCGTTGACTTATTCTGAAAAATCAGCGCTATGGGCATATTATGGAAAGATGGAATTATCTTCAGTTTGTTCTCAACTTCTTCTTTTGCATAATTCAGGAAGTAAAAAGCAAAATGTATTCAATGGAACTTCAACTTGTCAAGCGGTTGTAAACGTTGCTAATATTTTAGTAGAATTTGGTGAATACAATCTCGTTGATATTGTATTAGCTCATGCTAAAGAAAGATTTCCCAATCATCCGTCTAACAAGGTTTAAAACAAATTATTGACTTTAAGTATATCAGAATAATTAAATGTTTATATATATATATTCATTTTAAAATTACATAATGTATACAAATATTTACAGACGTGGATGTTGTGCGAACAATTATATGAATTTACAAAAATGATGAGACGCGAAAGGTGGAGCGAAGCAGATGCAATAGCTACTCGCATATCTAGTTTAGATCCATTGGAATCTAAGTTTAGGTAATATTATAACGATATGTTTTATTACATAAAGATAATAGAGAGAACATTATTTGTGATGTTATGAAAATATCCTTGATATATCAAAATTATAGGCAAGCAGAAGTTTCTTTAGCCAAAGGAGATTATCCAAATACTTTGCAATTAATCGACAGTATAGAAAAGGTTTCTGATATAACAGCAGAAAATCGAGTACGCGCTATGATACTTTTGAGTCAAATAATGTGCGCATCTTTCTTGTCGGGAAATGAAACAGTAGGACTCAATTCGTTAGTGATTCTTAACAAAGCATTGGAATTAGCTACCCATAATCATTTGTCCTATTATGAAGCTCTTATCAAAATGCATCTGGCGAATGTTCAAGTAATTATATAATAGTAACTTCATTTAACTCATATAGGTAAACAAATACAAAAATATATACATATTATATTATTTTTTTGTAGTTACTTATGGGACTACCTTCGTTGGCAATGAACTTGGTTGATGAAGCTATCACTCATACGTTAGCTCATGGCGGATGTTACGAACAAGGGAGAGCACTTATTTTGTATGCTAAATGTTTAGTCAGTACTGCTACCTCAAATTCGACTAAATTACGAAAGGAAATAATCTTAAATGCTATCAAAGCGTTGTCTAAAGCAAAAGATCATTTTAATAAAGTTGAAGCTTTTGGTAAAATACGCAGTGTATTGAGTTTACAAAGTATAATGTACAATGAGATAGATATGAAATTTGAACGGAATCAGTGTTCATTAGAATTACGACGATTTGAGGAACAATTTCCAACAAAATTGGACAATATTTGTTTATATTAAAACAAAATAGATGTTATCGTTTTTTTTTTAAATTGTTGTTGTTTATACATTTACTTTTTAAATTATTTCTATAAAATCTTGTCATTTTAATTGAATCAAAGTTCAATTGTTTTAATTGAAATTTAAAATATACGCAGTGTAAGAAAGTATTACGTAAGGTTTATTTATGCTTTATATACTTGTGTATATATATAGTGTAACACACTTCCCTTAAACTACCATACACGGTTTGAGATTATAAAAAAGGATGTAGCTTTGTTCGTAGTAATACAATCATTGTCTATCATGTTCTATATTATCGACATGTTCGTTCGCAACGGCAACCTGTCAAGATCTCTTCATATCTTCACTCATAAACAGCTTTGAATTGCATAGTAACAGCCCTTCAAACCCTTTAACTCTGGCCTACTCAGACCGGGTTGCAACATTGTTCTTCCTCTTCAAAGTTGTCGTCCCGACAACTGCCATATTCCTAGAGCAGAACCGATTCAGGCTTCATGTCTTCTCCCATGTAGTACCAGTGCACCGTTGGCATGGAAGCGAAATATTTGCTATGACTTCCTCCAAACCACTCACCGACTTAGTGGGCTATTCACCTGGGGTTCAAACTCGCTCCAACTAGAGGAAAAACCATGGCGTAAAAACCTCCAGAAGATCGTTTGTTCCAGTCGCCATAATGCGACTCTAAAACAGCAAGGTTTCTTCCGAAATAGGTTGTCTACCTTCAGAACAGTTCTCGTTCTTCTTGAGCAGGTCATCTTCTTTCAGGACAACAAATCTTATCTTCCGAAACAGGTTATCCTCCTCCAATGCAGGTCGTCTTCCTCCAGGACAGTCCTTCAATCTGAACGAACACGGAATACTCCTCTTCCTTGCAGATTTTCCGAAGAAGAAAACATACTTTCTCTCTCGTTGGAGAATCCTTGTTGTGTTCTCCACTAACTCGTTCTGAACTTTCAACTGCATGTCTCTGGCACGTAACCTTCCACTACGCGAACAAAATGAACACGCGTCTTTTGATGAACAAGCAGTGTTGAACATTCCGGTGACCGGAATTTGAATAATACATATATATTTCTTATTAATTGCTATTAAAATTAAAAAAACAAAATTAATTTTCAAGGGTTGCTAAGTAATATTCTTTTTCTGGAAAAGGGATTGTAGAAGAAAAAAGTTTGAGAATCAGTGATCTAAACTGTGCATCAAATACAAAAGAAGTTCATTTTACTAATTACATTTTGATAAACGCGAATTGTTCATCATATACATATATTTCATTGATAATATTATTTTATGAAATATTAATAAAAATTCGTCGTCAATTGTCATCTGTATTGTTCAAATTAGTTGGAATTTTGTCGTCAAAGAAAATTGAAGAGCGCAAAAATGGTGCACCTAAGAAGATTTGTATTGTTCAAATTAGTTATGAAGATAATTGAAGAGTGCAAAAACGGTAAGCGTGATATTCAAATGTTTAATTTGAATAAACATTTTGGAAACAAAGGAAAGTATATTTGTAAGTACGGATAATTGAAGAATAATAGAAGAATAGCGAGCGATAAGGAGAGAACTTCAGTCTTTTAGAATAGCAATTAGATGGTTCAGAGAAGTTGATAAAAATAGTATTTGATTTATATTGTATTAAGTTTATTCATTACAATAGAAAAAGAGAAAAGGAGTTATTTTGTTTTATTACATTTGTTATAAGAGAGTTTTTCAGATTGTTTTTATATTTATAATACAAAATGAAGAAGAAATTGTAAGTAAACATTATATTAATATTTTTTTTACTTTACTATTGATAATTAGTAATTTTCTTCTTATTAGGAATTATAGTATTTTTAAAAGATACTCCTTACCTCCTGAATTAAAGAACGTTTTACAAAGTAATTTAGTAATCAGTGAAAGTAACAGTAGAATGACTAACTTGTATATAGAACTTCTTGAAAATCTGAAAAGCATTGAAAGAATAGATGAAGAATATTATTTAGATTATTTTCATACCTTATTATATATCGAAGAGTATGAAAAATCGAAAAGAAAGCATAAAGAATTACAAACAATTTTAAAAGGATGTCAATTAGAAAAGAAATATTTCAATAGATTTACAGTATGTGCGTCAGATTTAAGTGAAAACGATTATCTTATTAAACTGCACGATTTGATTTTTTTAAATGAAACAACTTCTAATAATAATGTAAATAAGCGTTTTTACATCGCTAAAGTTGTAAAGATTTATGAGGGAAACTTTGATTTTGTCATAAATAATAAGTAAGTATATCAACCCAATATGTTTTAATGTTTGTGATTTATATTTTACATTTTAATTGTAATTACAGTTCCAAATTTAAATTTCATGAAAATAAGAAATATGATATCAGTGTAAGGGACTCAAACTTTCCTCTGAAAATATGTCATTATGCTTTGGATGAAATACAATCCTTTTATAACATTAAGTTATTGATAAATCCGGAAATTAAAAAGGATACATTACAGTACTATTCAATAACGTAAGTTGTATTTGTCGTTATTCAAAGCTACATTTCTTCATTTTAAAATACTTTATCTTTTCTATACACCGTTAATTATAATTTATATAGAAATTTTGCTTGGTTCAATGAATCGATCAAGAAAAATCCTGAACAGATGCAAGTAGTGAAAAATGTTATAAATAAGACAGCTTATCCAGCACCATATATATTATTTGGACCACCTGGTACAGGAAAGACTGCTACATTGGTTGAATTAATTTGCCAGGTATTAGAGATATATAAATCATTTGAAATACATTTCATTTTATTTAATTCTATTAATAATTATCGTTTACATTCTGTATACAATTTTGTGCAGGCAATTGTGTGTCAGCCAAGATTATTGGTAACCTTAAGAAGCAGGGTATTGGTTTGTGCTACGTCTAATGCTGCTGTAGATGAAATTACAATAAGATTATTAAAATATCTACCAGCGGAAATTATGTGCAGGATTTATTCGCAATCATACGATAGGTTAATTAATTGATATGATATATATATAACAGATATTCAAATTAATATTGTTCTTTTGTGTTATTTATTTTGTTATGTTATATAGGTCCAAGGTAAATAAGACTATCCTTCCTTGTAGTTATTTTCTAAAAGATTATCTTGGATTCATTAGAACTGCATTACATTTTCA
Organism: Polistes dominula; assembly: GCF_049000335.1. Lineage (NCBI taxonomy): Eukaryota > Metazoa > Arthropoda > Insecta > Hymenoptera > Vespidae > Polistes > Polistes dominula. The sequence goes on along the minus strand of NW_028301003.1, from coordinate 1,265,707 downwards.
AATAATTCTAGTTACGAACATTACATGTGCTTGGTACGTAGATTGTTTTAAATGATAACAAATGTTCATTTAAAGATATATATATATATATATATATATATATAGACTTTAAAATGAAGAATATTATTATTTTAGTCTCCTCAATACCGATTTGGGGAGAAATCTTTTTTCTTATGTAATTATTGACGAAGCAAGTCAAGCTACAGAACCAGAAACAATATTACCATTTTTGTTTGGACCTTTGATACCCATGATGAAATCACAAGTTGTTCTTGCTGGTGATCCTTATCAATTGGGACCAGTAATTTTATCAAGAATAGCAAAACCATTGTTAGGTAAAATAGAATCATATTTTACCTATTTCTTTTCAATTGTATTTGATTGTCTTATTAATATATTCTAGGTATATCAATGTTAGAGAGATTAATGAATTTTCCTATGTATAAACAAGACAAAGATAATAATTATGATTCGCGTTATGTGACCAAATTGAAACAAAATTATCGTAGTCACGAGTGTATATTACACGTGTCCAATCAAGAATTTTACGAAAGCGAATTAATTGCTTGTGGAGATGGAAGAATTATCAATAGTGCAATTGGATGGTCAAAATTACCTAACAAATATTTTCCAATAATATTTCATTCGTCGTATGGTATAGAAAAGAGTAAAAAATATTCGTCCAGGTAAGAAAGTAAAATGTACACATATGAATATTTCGTAAGATTAATTATATTGTAATTATTGTAAGTACAACAAATCATTCATTTTACAGCATGTATAATCTTGAAGAAATATCTATCATAATGAAGTACTTAAATTTATTACTGGGTGTAACTTTTGGAGATATAAAAATTGAACAAGGACATATAGGCATTGTATCACCGTTTAAGCAACAAAAACTTGAAATTATTGAGAGATTAAAAAAGAGAAAAATGAATTCTATAACTGTTGGTAGTGTAGAAGAGTTTCAAGGAAGTGAAAAGGAAATCATTATTTTAACAACTGTACGATCTCGTGTATTCAATCACGATGGAATACAAAATATTGGATTTTTATCTGAAGAAAGGGTATATTTACAATTATTTCTATTAATTATTTATTTAAATTTAATTTTAAATAAAACATATATATATATTTTTTTTTCAGAGATTCAATGTTGCTTTAACTCGAGCAAAATGTCTTCTTATTATAATAGGCAATCCAACTGTTTTAGAAACTAATAAACATTGGAAAGTATTATTAGAATATTGCAGAAAAAATAATGCTTTCACCAAATCTTTTAAATAGAGATGATGTGTGAGCAAAAGGTTTACATTTTAATAAAGAGAGAGAGAGAGAGTTATTAAATAATACTACAAAGATTAATTTTATGCAATATATAATGTTAAGATTGTTTCATAGATTTTGTCTACATTTTAATTAAATATTCCAAAATTATCTTATAATAATGAAAACATGTTTACTTATTCTTATATTTGACGTATACATCGTTTACATTTTAAAAATTGTTCTTTTTTTATTCAATTAAGAAAGCAATTGTCATGCATTATTAGTTTGTGATAGATAATTGATATATAAATCAGATAGAAGATATAATTGCGAGATAATCATTTATTCAGTCAATCAACCCAACCCCTTGTTTTATAACAACGAGTGAGACTCGTGATACTTGATTAAGATCAAACAAACAACACGTGTCAGACTCGTTGTCCATTTATTCTCGAATATTTTCTTACTTTAATTTGACGTATAATAATAATTATTATTATTATCATCATTATTATTATTCAAGCAATGGAGTATTGGTGGGTATAGGATAAGGGGTTAATAAAAATCCATAGCAAATTTGGTTAACGTGTTTCATTGATCGTACCAATCAGCACAATATATATCTATATATATATATATATATTCAAACACGACAATTTTAAAAGATAATACGCATTAGGAAAATAACAACATTGATTTTCTCACTTTTGTACATATAATTTATTTTATTATAATAAAACAAATATGTATATGACGTGCAAATGACCTTTGTACAAGTTCTTAAAAAAGACAAATCTAATGTAATTTGAAAATACTTGCTTTCAAAGTTTCTTTCATCAAATCTTCTTCTTCTTCTTCTTTTTAAAATGAGAAATGTGAAATGAAAGTTTAAAATAATCAAGGAACATGTTTACTCATAAACTCATAAGTATTGAACAAGGGTGGTTTTTAGTGATTCGAAGTGTTTAGAAAACAATAAGATGCTTTAAACATTCTTTTTATTTCTTCTTCTTCTACTTCTTCATCTGAACATGAGAAATATGAAGTGTAAGTTTAGACTGATCAAATAAGAAACATGTTTTTTTCATAATAACACTCATAAAACATTGAACAAGGGTGGTTTCCTGTGATTCTAAGTGTAAAGAAGTGAACTGTTATCGAATAAGATGCTGTCTTCTTCTTCTACTTCATCTTAACATGAGAAATATGAAGTGAAAGTTTAGACTGATCAAATAAGGAACATGTTTTTTTCATAATGACACTCATAAACACTGAGCAAGGGTGGTTTCCTGTGATTTTAAGTGTAAAGAAGTGAACTGTTATCGAATAAGATGCTTTGAAAATTCCTTTCATTTCTTATTTCTACTTAATATAAGAAATATGGAACTAAAGTTTAGGCTGATCAAATAGGGAACATGTTTTTTCATAAAAACACTCATATAACACTGAACAAGAATGATTTCCGGTGGTTGTAAGTGTTTAGAAAGGAATAAGATGCTTCAAAAATTTCTTTTATTTCTTCTTTTTATTTAATATGAGAAATATGGAATGAAAGTTTAGGCTGATCAAATAGGGAACATGTTTTTTTTTTGTAAAAACACTCATGAAACACTGAACAAGGGTGGTTTTTGATGATTCTAAGTGTTTAGAAAGGAATAAAATGCTTCAAACATTCCTTTTATTTCTTCTTCTTCTACTTTTTCATCTCAACATGAGAAATATGAAGTAAAAGTTTAGGCTGATCAAATAAGGAACATGTTTTCTCATAATAACATTCATAAAACACTGAACAAGGGTGGTTTCTGGTGATTCTAAGTTTAGAAAGGAATAAGATGTTTCAAGAATGACTTTTATGTCTTCTTCTTCTTCTACTTCTTCATCTTAACATTAGAAATATGAAGTGAAAGTTTAGGCTGATCAAATAAGGAACATGTTTTCTCATAATAACATTCATAAAACACTGAACAAGGGTGGTTTCTGGTGATTCTAAGTTCAGAAAGGAATAAGATGCTTCAAAAATTCCTTCTATTTCTTCTTTTTCTACTTAATATGAGAAATATGGAACTAAAGTTTAGGCTGATCAAGTGGGGAACATGTTTTCTTATAAAAACACTCATAAACACTGAACAAGGGTGGTTTCCGGTGATTCTAAGTTTAGAAAGGAATAAGATGTTTCAAAAATTCCTTCTATTTCTTCTTTTTCTACTTAATATAAGAAATATGGAACTAAAGTTTAGGCTGATCAAATAGGGAACATGTTTTTTTTTTTGTAAAAACACTCATGAAACACTGAACAAGGATGATTTCCGGTGATTGTGAGTGTTTAAATAGGACTGGGATTGTCATCGATAAGAAAACAAGATAGAGATATGAATATGTACATACATATATATATATAAAGAGAGAAAAAGAGAGAGAGAGAGAGAGAGAGAGAGAGAGAGAGAGGGTATAATAGAATGAGTGAGTGAGAGAGAGTGAGAGAGTGAGTAGAATCTTTATAGAAAAGCGCGCGCGATATAACACATTGATTTGCGCTTGCGTATGCGCATTAAAGTGCACCTATCTCTTTCCCTCTGAGTATTTTAGCCCTTCTCTCCCCACGTTTAGGTGGTCCAGGCCCGTGGCCGTGTCTCTCGACCCGTACACGAACGAGTCACGACCGGGATACGAACCAACAGGTGATGCTGGGAAGAGGCACTCCCTCGGAAACGTCCGGATCCCACTATTCTCCTCTCCCTCTCCCTCTGTTCTTTTTTTTTTTTTTTTAGCCTTCCTTCTGGATATATCCTCTCTTCTTCCTTCGAGAGTGATTTAGTCGGGCCGACGACGGGGCTCATTTTCGTAGTCTCTTCCTCTTCCTCCTCGTCGAGAATTCATTTTTTTTTTTATTCTCTCTATTGTTTTTATTATTATTCTTCTACATTTTTGGGTGCGGATATAATATCTATCATATTCTCAATGATTGATAATTATCATTGATAAGAAGACACAAGAAATATGATTCATATTTGTTTTATTCTTTCGTTTGTTTTTGTTTCGATTTTTTGTAACATTTATCATTGATAAAATAGAAATAGAGAGAGAGAGAGAGGAGAGAGAATTTAGAGAGACAGAGAGAGAGAGAGAGAAGGATGGAAACACGCGCGAAATTGATATATTAATGTGAACAAAAAATATTTCACTTGTATAACGTGAGGATTTGTTTCATTGTTTTACTTTTGATTGTTTTTTTTTGTATTTTTTTGGTTTCTTTTTCTTTTTTTTTTGGAACTAATATTCGGTGCAACATCAACACAACAACAACAACAACAACAAATCAAGTTGATCTTCTACCTGCATTCAGGATTATAACACACCTTTATATTTCATCAATTTCTTCAAACAACATTTGTATCCGTGAGTCAAGTTCTCTCTCTCTCTCTCTCTCTCTCTCTTTTTCTCATTAAATTGTGAAATTTTTCAATTTGTTTGGTTCTCTTTTCTTGAGGCATGTTTATTACTACTTTAATATGCATATGGGGGGTTTTTGTTTGTTTTGTTAAATTTATTTAATTATTTTTATTATTTGTATTGTTTTGTAAAAAAGGGTAAATGAATTAATATTGTTTTGTTTGAATTAATGATGATTTTTGTATTTTCTGAATTAGGGTATGCATTATCATATCGATGACTTTAATGAAACATGTGTGAGATTATTTGTTCTTTTCACAGGATTTATAATAAAATAAAAATAAGAAATACGCGTGAGACAAACACTTGTTGGTGGTACAAACGTTGTAACAGTATATATATATATTTTGATATCAACGATGATGGTTTTCAATTTGTGTTAATTTCAATTATTGGAATATTAGTTTTCACACGTTGTTTTTTTTCTACGTTTCCTTTCATGTGTATCTCTGTGTGTATGTGTGTATGTGTGTGTGTGTGTGTGTATTTGTCGATAAAAAAGAATTTATTATTTTTTCTCTTTGTCATTTCGTTATTTCCCATAAACGATTTAGTTAGTTCTATTGGAATTTTGTCTGTTTTTTTTGTTTTTTTAATACTTTTTTGATCATTTATTAACAAATATTTTAAATATCTCCCATTTTGTTTGTTTGTTTGTTTGTTTGTTAAATAAAATACGTGAAATATATATACGGTGGTTTAACAATATGTTAAGTGAACAATATATAATTCATATTATAAACATAATGTTCATATATTTGAAATTATTATATGGTGTTTTAATTGTTTAATGTTTAACGAAAATAATAAGATGTTGAATTTGTTTTTATTTAACAAAAAAAAAAAAAAAAGAAAAAAGAAAAAAAAATCGTTACGTGATTGTACGATTGAACATCGCGTTGTTGTATTTTTATCGATTAATTAGACTATTTTGAAAATGTACCTGTTCCAAACAAATGGATTGATCCTGGTTGTGTCCTATTGTTCGTGACCTGTTTACTCGCATAATTTAAATCTCTTTGAAATTTTTATCTCTAACTGAAGTTATTTAGAAAATACATTGTCTTTACAAAAAAAAAAAAAAGAAAAGAAACAAATATTAATAATGTAGAAATAATTCGTGAAAATAATTGAACGATGTTTTTGAAAAACATATTCAAACTAATGGCTTGAAAATGTGAATATCATTTTGATCGCAAAAAATCTCCTTTCTTTTTTTTTTTTTTTTTTAAATGCAAATGCATTCACTTCATCTAAACTAATGGCTTGAAAATATGAATATCATTTTGATAAAAAAAAATCTCCTTCTTTTTTCTTTTTTTTTTTAAATGCAAATGCATTCAGTTCATCAAAAGTTCAATTTGCTATAACACTGAAACGTGATCAAATAAAATACGTTTGTATGAACGTGAATTTCTACTTTTTACTATGTACTTTCATTTTTACAGTATTTTTCCATTTGTTTTGTTACACCCTGTATAAGGTTTGTACATATGTTTGAAATGTATATATGGTGGAAGGGTTTTAAAGCTTTCGCGTATTATTCAATACTCGATGATGTCCTTTGAACAAATTCTTTGTTGTTGTTATTGTTGTTGTTTTATTTATAACAAATACGTTCATCTCTTTGTAGACGAAATTAAAAAGAAGAAAAAAAAATGAACAAAATGAATTTTTTCTATGTTACAGTATAATACTTATTTATTCTATTACACCTTGTATAAGGTTTTGCACTTATGTTTGATGCTTTAAAGCTTTCGCATTTTTTAATAACCTTACAAACTTTTTTTCTCTTTTCTTTTGTTTTATTCATAACAAATGCATTTGTCTCTTTGTGGGTTAAAAAAAGAATGAAATACGAACAAAAATATGAACAAACTATACTTCCCATTTATTCTATGAAACCTTGTACAAGGTGTAAATCGATGATGTAAAAAATGGTTAGTTAACCTCTAATTAAGCAGATTATTTATTAAAAAATGATTATAATTGAAAATGCGAATTTCTGATACGGAATATCTATCTAAAATGGGTCAAACGAAACTGTACAGCAAGGACCAGAATAAAGGCATCGTCGAACAATAGTTCTTTAGTGGATACACCTCTACTGTATATACATATACAGTATAGTATATATACATATATATATCGATTATATCTTTCGTAAAGCGGACTCCGATCGTATTGTTTTCGATCAAACTTAATCTATACAGCGTATTGTTGAACAAAAAAATAATATATGTATACATATATATGTTTTAAATATATTTTTTTTAATTTTTTATAAAATTTATAAATTTATTATACAAATATATATGTGGGACGAACGCCTCCATGCCAAACTTGATAAGCATTCGTGGAAGGGAACTGGTCGGTGGGCCCTGGATAGCTCAATTGGTTAAAGAGCAGTCGCCCGGAAAGCGAAAGATCCGTGGTTCGAGTCCCGGTCCAGAGTCAGTCCAGCGGTCCAGTTTTTTTTCACGAATCTTACATTTGGGGGCTCGTCCGGGATGGAGGTCTGTTTCGTAGCATGTTCCACAGTCTTACAACGCCACGAGAAGAAATTATTTATAAATAATTTCAAAGAGTAAAGAGTTTGGCCGATAGTGGCGACGCGAACGGTTGGCCGAGGAACTAGACAAGACGGTCTTACGGAGCCTCGGCAACGTGTTCGGAACGAGTAAAGACGTAACGAGTAAAAAGACGTAACGAGTAACGAAGGTGCCACCAAGGGAGGGGTGGTTATGACGGAACATTCGGGGTCGAATGTTGTTGTTGTAGGGGGTGGAATGTGGGACGAACGCCTCCATGCCAAACTTGATAAGCATTCGTGGAAGGGAACTGGTCGGTGGGCCCTGGATAGCTCAATTGGTTAAAGAGCAGTCGCCCGGAAAGCGAAAGATCCGTGGTTCGAGTCCCGGTCCAGAGTCAGTCCAGCGGTCCAGTTTTTTTTCACGAATCTTACATATATATATATATTTCTTCTGTGCACATATTTGTAATTGAACTCCTCTTAAACGGCTGGACCGATTTTAATGAAATTTTGTGTGTGTCTTCAGGTGAATTCGATAATGGTTTAGCGTTACAATTCCATCCAATTTAAGTTGTTTATTTAATTAATTTTTTTATTTATAAATTGTTATGCGAAATGTTTATAGGTTGAGGTTAGTCGATATTCGAGTTAAAGAGAATATTCGAGTCCGATAATCGAAGTTATTCGATTCCGACAGTTAGTGCTGCGATCACATTAAGGAAAATATTTTGTAAATAGCTACAGCAATGCATGGCCGGGGCACCCCTACTATATATATATATACATTTATATTTTTTTATATTTTGTATATTATTTAAAAATATATTTACAATATTTTTTTAAATATATATTTGTTCGAGGTTTGTACCAATTTGATAGTAGAAGATTAAACAGAATTTTCTAATTTTATCTTTGCTTTGTGTGTGTACTGTACTCTTCTTCTTCTTCTTCTTCTATTTTTTGTCTTTTCTTTTTATTATCCTTTTTTTTTTACAAACTAGAGTAAGAGAGAGAAAGAAAGAGGGTTTCGATTCAGGTTGGTCCACTCTCAAAGGGTTGTTATCCACTTCAACGCTTTCACGGGAACTCTTAGATGACTTATCTTCAAGATATCGAAGTTTTACGATCGAAATTTTATCTAGTACACACCTATCACGTGTTACTTGTTCACACTTTTGTTTTTTCTCTCACTCTTTCGTTAATTTTATTTTCTTCTTCTTTTTTCCTTTTCATATTTCTATTAAATGTTTAATAATAATAATTATTTATTGTTCAGTGTTGTTCAAACGTTTGTTTATATAAATGATAGATGAATCTGTTTTTTATTTTTTTTTATTTTTATATTAGTTTTCTCTTTCCTACGTTGGTATCATTAATTAAATTGTTTCATTAATTTCATCGTAGTAACTCGGTTTCATTTTTTATGTTTGAAAGGATCAACGACACGTGTGTAGGATGTTTTAACGAGTAACACACGTCGTTAGGAAAATTAAAATGAAAAAATGGTGACGATGAATAAGAATGAACAAAAATAATCAAAAGTGTACGCTTGATTGATTGATTGATTAATTGGCTTCGATTTATTTCGATTTGACCATAAACATTTTTTGATTTTTTTTTTTTTTCAAAAGATTTCCTTTTTTCTTTTGTTTTAATCAAATTTCTACAAATAGAAAAGTATTTTCTGTATCCCAATTTTTTTCTTTTTTGTTCTTTTAATCGAGAACTATAAAGAGTACTGTAAAAGAGATAATATAAAGTTTTGAAAATTTTTCAAAAAAGAACAGAATGCCTCAAGAAAGCATTCGTTGGCAAGGAACTCAGAGGAGAGCATGTGGCCCAGGAGCGCAATGGAACGTTCAGGTTCGTTTCATATTTTTCCATATATTCATTTTTTATTACAATTTAATAAATACAGTTAATTATTAAACATATTTTTTTTTTACAGTAAACTCTCAATTTAGTCACGTTTTCAATAATAATTATCCCTTTACGTGTTAGTTTCTCATCATTTTAATTTGTTTTTTCCAAAACAATTGAAGAAAAATTAATGGCAGATGTATATACCTAACCTCCAAATTAAAATTCAAATATAAAAATACGATAAAACGAATAACAAAAAGTATTTACAGTTATTAATTATTAAATTTATATTAATTTTTAATCTGTCCTAGTGTTGCAATTGAAATAAAAAAAAAAATATACGTCCTGTAAAGAATAGTCACTTTTTTTTTGACAAATTTTCAAATTTCGCGGGCTCATTGATTTAAAAATCATTTCATTGGATAAGTAAAAGTATTTGATCGTTGTGATTGGTTTAAAAATTATTAGCCCCGCCTTTTGAGTTCCATTTTGAATTCGTAGTTACATTGAGATTTTACCGTATAATTAATTAATTAATTAATTATTATTTTTTGTTGTTTAAATAATTAAATCAATATATAAACAAATTATAATGATATAGAAAAATAATCGAATTTTTTATCCTATATACATTTTTCTTATCTTCTTTACTCATATTCTTCTTTTTCTGTTTTTTTTTGTTCTTCAGATTCATTCGATTCAATTTCCTCGTATGTGTCTCCTCATTCTCTCTCTCTCTCTCTCTTTCTCTCTTTTCTCTCTTCAAACATTTTCTCTTACCCGTCATTTCCGTGTATGATACGAACGAATGTAATATCTCGTTCAGTTATTCTAACGACAAAGGAACGTTACAAAGCTTGCGCATATTTGTTTAGGCGCACATTACACAAAGTCATAGAAAAAGAGAGAGAGAGAGAGAGACAGAGAACATGTGTCATACGTTTGTGAACAAATTTTAAATGGAATAGAAACGGTATACATATATATATATCGTATAATACATATTCTCATTTCAACCTTTTGAAATTCACTCATGTCAGTTCGACTATTTCGAATTTTAATCGTTCTTCTACGTTTTACTTGTAATACCTTCCCCCTCCACTCCTTCCCTCACTCCTTCCCCCCACTCCTTCTCCAATCCCTACTCCTTCCCTCGCCTCCACTGCGCACTTCTTTTTTTCTTTCTTTTCTTTTCTTTTCTTTTCTTTCATCTTTCTTTCAACTCATTTGTTTCTTTGTAATCTTTTCTTTTCTATTGCATATTTTAATCCTACGTATTATAATAGTTCAAGGAGTCATTAAATTTTTGTTTTAATCCCCTAAGTGGGAGGTGGGGGTAAATCGTATTGTGCGTTCTACTTTTTTTTTTTTTTCGGTTTAGTATCATTCAATTTTGACGTATTCAAAAGTAAAAGTATTTTATGTTTCTCGTGGAATCTGTTGGTATAAATGTTCATTCGGTTTAGCTTATATTTTATATCTGAGGATGGAGTGGGGGAAGTAGAAATACAATTAGATTCGATAAGAGTTTCAAGGTGGTCTGGTAAAAATCAAATTTCTTTTTTTTAAACTACGATTTACATGTTGAGAATCTGTTCGGATCAATTTTGATAGTTCGTGATTTGGAAAATAAATGTTTTGATAAATTGTTTATGATTGTTGTCAAATTTTCGATCAATTTTTAAAATGAGTCCTTCAGTTTTTATCTTTTAAGGTTCAATGAGAGTTTTAAAATGTAGTGTAATTTAAAAAAAAAATCAATACGAACTATAACCTTGCTAGCTTTTGATTTTGAGAATAAATGTTTTAACAAATTGTATAAAATTGTTATCAAATTTTAGATCAATTTTTAAAATGAGTCCTTCAGTTTTTATCTTTTAAGGTTCAATGAGAGTTTTAAAATGTATTGTAATTTTGAAAAAAATCAGTACGAACTATAACCTCATTAGCTTTTGATTATGTGTACAAATGTTTTGACACATTGTACAAGATTGTTGTCAAATTTTAGATCAATTTTTAAAATGAGTCCTTCAGTTTTTATCTTTTAAGGTTCAATGAGAGTTTTAAAATGTAGTGTAATTTTGAAAAAAATCAGTACGAACTATAACCTCATTAGCTTTTGATTATGTGTACAAATGTTTTGGCACATTGTACAAGATTGTTGTCAAATTTAGGATCAATTTTTAAAATGAATTCTTAGATTTTTATGTTTGTAGGTTTAATGAGAGTTTTAAAATGTAGTGTAATTTTGAAAAAAATCAGTACGAACTATAACCTCATTAGCTTTTGATTATGTGTACAAATGTTTTGGCACATTGTACAAGATTGTTGTCAAATTTAGGATCAATTTTTAAAATGAATTCTTAGATTTTTATGTTTATAGGTTCAATGAGAGATATAGTTTTAAAATGTAGTGTAATTTTTCAAAAATTAGTACGAACTATAACCTCATTAGCTTTTGATTATGTGTACAAATGTTTTAGCACATTGTACAAGATTGTTGTCAAATTTTAGATCAATTTTTAAAATGAATTCTTAGATTTTTATGTTTGTAGGTTCAATGAGTGTTTTAAAATGTAGTGTAATTTTTCAAAAAATTAGTACGAACTATAACCTCATTAGCTTTTGATTATGTGTACAAATGTTTTGGCACATTGTACAAGATTGTTGTCAAATTTTAGATCAATTTTTAAAATGAATTCTTAGATTTTTATGTTTGTAGGTTCAATGAGAGTTTTAAAATGTAGTGTAATTTTTCAAAAATTAGTACGAACTATAACCTCATTAGCTTTTGATTATGTGTACAAATGTTTTGGCACATTGTACAAGATTGTTGTCAAATTTTAGATCAATTTTTAAAATAAATTCTTAGATTTTTATGTTTGTAGGTTCAATGAGAGTTTTAAAATGTAGTGTAATTTTTCAAAAATTAGTACGAACTATAACCTCATTAGCTTTTGATTATGTGTACAAATGTTTTGACACATTGTACAAGATTGTTGTCAAATTTTAGATCAATTTTTAAAATGAATTCTTAGATTTTTATGTTTGTAGGTTCAATGAGAGTTTTAAAATGTAGTGTAATTTTGAAAAAAATCAGTACGAACTATAACCTTATTAGCTTTTGATTATGTGTACAAATGTTTTGGCACATTGTACAAGATTGTTGTCAAATTTAGGATCAATTTTTAAAATGAATTCTTAGATTTTTACATTTGTAGGTTCCAATAGAAATGAATTTACAAAATGTATTAGTTTTATTAGAAAATATTGAATATTTTGAAAGCTAAACAATAAAATTTGTGATAAATCTCCATTTTTTAAATTCTAAACGTTTCGATTTATCGTACTTTTTTCTTTTTAACTTTTTATACTATTTTCGTATGTTTAAACATTCTTTTTTACGATATAAAAACTTTACTTTTTTTTTCTTTTTCTTATAAATACAATCCAAGTTCTCCACACCACATCGATTCTCCGTACAAGCACGAAAAATATTTTCGTCGATTTTTATCGCGAAAAAATAAAAATTGTTTACTCGTGTCTCATCCTTTTCCCGATATTTAAACAAAAGTAATTTTAACAAAGAATTATTTTTTTTAACGTCATGATTGCACTAACGATAATAAAAAAAAAAAAAAAACCAATACAAAAATAAATAAATACGAAATTTTTTTTTGTTAAATTTCGACTAAAAATAATAAATAATAAAAAATACAATCAAATATCATTCAAAAGTAATCAAATATCTAAATTCTAACTTTTAATTTACGATCATTCGTTGCGTCGTATCGTTGAGGAAAAAGTATGTTAACCATCATCTTCTCTTGCTAAAGATAAAGATAAAGAGAGAGATAGACTGTGTATGTATGCGTGTGTAAGAGAGAGAGAGAGAGAGAGAGAGAGAGGAAATGCTATTTGTTGATCTTCTATTTTAGTGGCTTGAAATAGCATTGGAAAGTGGAAAATTGAATTTCCGAGCATGATCAGACCTTCTCGTCTGTTCTCATCTCTTTTTCACTTAGGTTGTTGATCAATGAATCCTTAATGAATGAGATTACCTCGAATAGGTGGTCAGAGGGAAGGTGACAACACGATGTTTGTGGCATGCCTGCAAAGCTCTTGGTATTGGACTTCTCTTAATGCTTTTGGGAGCTTGCATGGCAACTATAGGTGAGTTTGAAAACAAGGATAATAATGTCGTAACCGATCTGCTGATCGATTCATTATCTAACCAAACTTTTTTTTTGTCCTTTTTTCCTATTTTTTTTCGATAATATTGCATCGACAGTTGTTTGCTAATTCAAAAATTTCTATTACATAGGCCATTTTTTTTTTAAATTATTGATCAATTTACGCGTAAACGTAATAGAATTATTTAATTAACCTTTATTTATGGTTAGGAATAGATAAAACGTGTGTAATACTCGTTTATTATGCGTTTTGATTGAATCTAAACATTTTTCTAATATTAAATATTGTATTTCATATTTTGTATGAATGTTTCGAACTTATCATTGTTTATTTTATTTTTATTTGTTTTTGGTTTTTTGCTATGTTTTTCAAATAGGTTACTAGCGGATCAATTATCAGTGGCACAAGAGATAAGAGGTAATTTGACGATTAAAGTGAAAAATGAGTCACGTGAGTTTCATTTGAACAACCTCAGTTACGCCGGGCCGATAGTCATGGGTTTTGGAGGTAATTTTATTAATAGTATAATAATTATACAAATAAATGATAAATATATTTAACACATTTGTATTCACACTTTTACATTAATATTATAGTAGATAATATTTTAATGTACATCACAATGTATCTACCTACGTTCGTTTAATCTTTTCTCATTTACATACACCGATATTTTTTGTTCGCGTTTTATTTTATTTTATTTTATTTTATTTTTTTTTTCATATTAATAATATAACTTTTATTATATTACAATTTACATAGAAATTTTTCTAATATTCGAAATGAAAGAAGAATTGAAGATGATTTAATTTTTTTTTCACGCGTGTCAATAATAAAATCGATATAAAAAATGTATAAATATTTTTATTATTATTATTTATAACAATAAAATATTTTTATTTAATTATTACGTGTATATATATGTATTAATATTGTTTAATGAGAAAAAAAATGAAAAAAAAAATATATTTGCCCCCAGAGAGATTTGAACTCTCGACCCCTGGTTTACAAGACCAGTGCTCTAACCCCTGAGCTATGGAGGCTTGTGAAAGGAAGTTAACAATAACTCTACCAGAGTCTTCTTAGCCATGAATATTTCTCAATTATAATATTTTTTTTAAATCATTATTATAATTATAATATATATATATATATATATATTAAACGTATTAACAAATTTACGCGAATACCTCTTAATAGTCGTCATTCATCAACGGGGTCTTACAAATTGAATTATTAATTTTTTCTAATATAAAATAATTATTTAAACAAAATAACAAAAGCAACAACAACAAATTTATTTATAATAATAAACAGATATATATGTAAATACTTTATTGCCCATTTTAGGATTTATCGTTGTGGCTGTATGCGTGATGACCTTCGAGGCACGCGATAGCGCAGCTAAAGTTGTACCGGCACGTTTTAGATTCAATCAAAGTACGTTGAAAGGTGCTAAAACTCAACGAAATCGTAGATCAACGTCTTGTCAAACGACTAATAATAAATGGGATCATCAATATGGATTATTCAGGATAAATCGTAGCTTGAGTCCGAGCGCTCAAGAAATTTCTCGAAGACAATTGAAGGCTGAATTGGTCAGATTTTCACGAGAATTACAGGAAAAAAGTTTATCCCATACCATCAAAAAGAGTCCCAGTGCACCGATTTTGATAGATAAGAAATCACCACGTAGGGAAACACCACAGTATGCTGGCTGTGCATTTCTAAATCCACAATTGTTGCAGAGACATGCATTGTCCGTTGATAATCCAGCTTATAGTCCACCACAAGTAAGTCAAATCGATTAAAATATACACCGTGTGTGTTAAATTGTGAAGTAACTTGTTTTAATCTTATCTTTTTCAGTATTAAGTATTACTTTCTGCGTTACATTGATAAATTTATAACGTAATATATTACATGACGTAATTTAGGATGTTTGATTTATCTGTCTATTTAATATCCACTTATTAATATTAGAAGATATGTCAACACTATTTTTATTACAACATTCGTAAATTTCGATTTATCGTATCCATTTTGTAACAGATTAGTCGGGAAAGTTTGGAGTATCCAAAGTTAACTGGTAGTCAAGCTTCCATGGCAATGGATCTTCATATTCCTAATAAAGGACCAGTTACGTTAAGGGTTAGAGATCGATCGGATACAGCGAGACGACATCAGTTGCTTCGTCAAACAAAAATCGAAGACGTCGAGGAGACCATGGAATCAAAAAGGCCAACTTCCGGATATATATATTCCCCAAGATTATCAGGTTAGTATTTTATTTATAACATATATTGGTTACAAATTATAATCAGCTATCTTTAATACATTCAAATATTCATTTTCAAAAAGATCGGATCGATTTTTCATAAAACAGTCCGCCATTTTTCGTCCGCCATTTGTCGTTCGCCATTTTGGTTTTTTTTAAATTCTCCAATATCAATTTTCCAACAAATTAAATGCCTGGGGTTAAAAAGGTCTCAGAAAAGAAACTTCTTTTATTTTTTTAGTTTTTGTTATGTGTAATTTTGGCAAAGTTTGTCTTCATTTTCCATTTTAAAACTAAACTACATTAAAATGAATATATTTTCTAGGTGTATACAACAAGTATCCCGCCGAGTACGTAATTGGAAAAAGGAATTCGGTGGACGTAAGATATTTGGACGATTTAAATACCCTTTCGTCGAGGGATTCATCAAAAGTATCACCGCGAGATTTTCGAAAACTATCGTCCCCGAATTTTCGTAAAATGTCATTGGACAGAATAGGTGGTGAACATAGGTTGGACAAATCGATGGGTCATCGTAAGGCAAGTTTGGAATTTAGAAAAAGTCCGGATTTTCGTCGTGGTGATTACAGGTTAGTTTGATGTACAGGTAACCCTCCTACAACATGGAATCCTATAACACATTTTCGTTCTAAAATCATTCATAAATTGCAAAAATCTTGATACAGCATTGTATTTTTACAACACTGTATAACACAATGATTGATTAACATATTTAAAAACTACAAATGAATTTTGAGTCTCATAACACGGTTTTACTCAACAAAGCATTTTTTAGGAACCTGTTTTAATTGGAGGGTTACCTGTTTTATAAACATAATGATTTACATATTACATTTGTATTTTATAAATATATACTGTTTTTTTTTAGAAAATTATCGGTGGACAGATTCAGCGTGGATTACACTAGATGCGTAATGGACGAGGTTGAAATTAGATCAAAAGCAAACAGCGGTGAAAGTTTGAAGAGACAACAACGTTATCCTAAACTTCATCATTCCCGATCTGACGACAACAGAAGACGTTCCTTCGATAAAAGTCAAAGGGAATCCCAATCAAGTAGATATTCCTTGAACACTCAAGGTGCTACTGACAGTGCTGATTACGATTTAAGATATTTCATATCAACTTCATTAAGCACCGAGGAAAGTCGTACGGAAAATCCCGATGACAGTCATGGTTTTGACATTGACGAATCTTTGACAATTCCTTCACCTTTAGAAGGACAAGCTGAAACTGATACGCTATTGGAAGAACCCGAATTAGAAAATTTAACGGAAAACGATACGGAAAATAACGTTGATCGTTTTAATCGTTGCGAGGATATTAAAAATGTCGATGAAGATTTGAGAAAGGTTGATGATATGATGTTGCAAGATTGGGAAAATGTTTTGAAGGAATCGGAAAGAAAGAGGGAAACTATTTTGTGTATAGAAGATGACGAAGTTTGAAATCTGTTACTTTATTATTATTATTATTTGTTATTTCTTTAAAGGGTTTTAGTCATTTTTTTTCTTAATCAAAGAAATAAGAAGACTTCAGAATGAATTATACAAATCGATTATGTCTTCTAGTCGAGTTTAACTAGTCTCTCATTTTTTGATCATTGACATTTGACATGGTACAAACGATGAATATATTTTAAGCTGTATATATATATATATATATTTGTGTATTTTTAATAAGTGGCTTTTAAAGGAACGATACGTTGAATATAAGTATAAAGAGATTAAATTGAAAATATTATTTACAATTAGATAGTTGATTCATTAAATGCGAGCCTAATTTAGGCTGATTGTGAGATTGAATCATTTTGAGGACCATTGATTTAAGTAGAGAATACAATTCTGTGATCTGTAACTCGTAGTAGCAATGGTGTTAAACGATAAACTAATGGGAATCGTGACAAAAGAACGAGCTTTTTAAATTAAAAGGAGAAACATTTTACAAGGTTTTAATACTACCGGTTGATACGGCCTTCGAATTAATTATTATATCATCAATGTTTCAAAATGTTCAATATTTATTGTTGTAGATAAATTGTTGTATAGGAAACAAAAAAAGAAAAAGAAAGAAGGAGAGTAAAAGGTAATGGCGGAGATTAACCCTTTGTCCTATCAGTTAACTTCCAATTTGACCCATTATTGGGTCATAATAATCAAGAAATTATTATAATTAATATTAGATTTTATTTTTTATTGACATGATTCATTCTTTTAAGGATTTATAAAGAATAACCTGTGTGAATGTAAGGAGAAGTTTCATGTAACGAAGTAAGAAAATGTTGAATACAATTGAACCACGAGTCTGACTCGTGTTGATTATTATTGGTCTGAAATATCACGGATCAGACTCGTGCTTATTGTTTAAGGTTTTACAGTCAAATTTTTGAAGGTTTTTCTAGTCTCACTTGTTGTAGGACAAAGGGTTAAGTTGTACCAGGACTAAGGCCTTGGAATATTAAAAAGGGGTTCCCCAAAAGGACTCCTTGAAATATTGAAATTACTTTTATGAGAAACATTGCATTTCTTTTTACCAATTGATTTAATTATTGTATTTTAAGGTACGCAATTTTTCATAGTTATTTCTTTTCTAATTTCATTTTGAGGACTCCAAAATTGTGATTCCAATTGTTTGGTGTCTTCCCTACTTAAAAAATATGCGCAAAAGTTTGAAATCTTTCAAGTTAGTTGATTACTTTACTTTTTATATAATCCCGATCGAATGAATTATATATTTATCGATAATCAATTGTTTCGGTGTCACGAATGATCAAACCTAACCTATAAAACGGACAATAAAATACGCCCGAATAAATCATCATCACGCGACACACTTTTACAAACTTTTCCAGTCTAAATAAGTTTGCCATTTTTTTTTGCCTCCCCCCACTCTCATTTGACTATATGCAATTGTCAAGTTACATTTTGTTATAAGAAAAAGTAGAAAATGATCGTAAACGAGCGATTATTGTTTTGTCTTATTTTTAATTCTCAATTAAAACGTATTTTATTATTGAAGTGTGAAACAATGTTAAAGCGTCAATACAATCACTAAAATAATTGTAATAATTAGAATGTAAAAGATAAGTCGTTGTGTTAATTTTCAAATTTGAAGAAAATAAGACTAATTGGGTGACATGAAATGTCCCCTTATATAAGCATCATATATATTATATATTATATATTATATATATATCTAGAGTTTAATGATTGTATTTAATAAAGGTTAACATTTTCGATTTCGTATAAAAAAAAAATGATTTATTCTCTTTGAAAATTGAAAATATTATTATTATTATATTCCCTTATCAAAGGAAGGAAGCAAAAAAAAGTTCCTGTAACTAACCCCTCTGACTATTCACACCCTCTCTTCAAGTATCAACCCTAGTCTTCCTACGAGCCTAAATCTTTAATTCTATTCTTCTCACGGAGTAACCAAAATTGAAACGAATTTGTTCTCTGATGAATTTTTTGTCTTCTTTCACTTCTTCTTCTTTTTCATCTTTTTTCCATTAGTAGTTCGACATTGACGTATACCATTTGGTGAGTATTTTTCTCACGATTTTCGGGGGTGGGGGTGGGGGGTAGCTTAAGGTGTCAAGAAATGTTTAATAGTTTTATTACTACCATAAGATTCTTATGAAAAGAACAGAACAAAAGTTGATACTGAAAGATTTAGCGATCGTAACATATTGCTTAAAAAGATCAATGAATATGGTGGAAGGGGAGTAGTGGTGGGGATTATGGGTTGTAGTGGGGGTGATCGGTTGTGATGGTGGGGGGATTGATGTGAGGTAAGATGCAATTTGATTTACGTGGAAATAGAAAAAGTTAATTAAATGACAATAAAGTTATTTGCAAGATATTTATTATTATTATAAATATTAAAAAAATATTTGTTTATGGGGTAATATTAATGTAAATTGAAAAAAAAGGAATTGTTGCTTCATTGATTCTTTTCTGTTTTTAAATATATTTTGTAAGATTTTAAAAATCAAATGGCGCTAATGGCGGATTAATCATAAATTGATCATTTTCACGATTTATAGGTTATGTAATATTAATTAAAACTCTTCAAACGTGTTTATTTCAAAATTATATTTCTTTAATTGGCAAGTAAATATAATTAAAATATAATTGTGTACATCAATTCAATCTAAAATTTATACAATATTTTGAAAAATTAAATTGTCATAATAAATATGTAGGGGAAACGTTTTTTATTTTTTTTTATTTACAATCGATTTTATTTTCTAATTTTATTTTTTTTTAGCGAAATAAAATTAACAAAATGAATAATAAATTTATTGCTAAACCAAAAATGACATTTATATTACAAATGACATCCATTTTTCCTTGCTTTAAAATTATTGATAAATAATAAGACGTAGATGAAAAATAAAAAAGAAAAATTGGCAAATTATTTGTTTCTATTTATTTGTTTGTTTTGTTTAAATATTCAATAAAGATATATTTATTACAATAATACGATTTTGGTAAAAAGGAAATAAAATATTTATATATTTATATATTGTTTCTTCTTTTTTGTTTTTTTTTTGTTTTTTTTTTGTTTTTTTTTTCTTTTCAACGATTTACATAGGCGTTTTGTTATCCCATTTAAGAAAGTGATAAATCTAATTTAGATGCAACATATAGACCAAAAAAAAGGTTGTTAGATTTTATTTGTATTATTTCATAATTGGATAACGATAATAGCATTTCACAAGTGAATTTAGGACAGAAGTAGATTTACATTGAATCATTTTAATAGTAGTAGCTTTCGTTGATTTTTAGGTTAGCGTCGTCTTCCAAAGCGTAAGAAAACATGATCAACGTCTTGTCTTTTAACACCACTTCCTGGCAACGGGTTGTTTTCTTGAAGTACTGAAACTTTTATTTTCAAATTATGTAATATTCATTTATTATTTGTAGATGTTTCATTTTATTTTTATCTACGATCATTGTCACTTTGTTTTCTCTTTCTGTTTCTGTTTGTTTTTCTTTTTTTGGATTGAACAATCAAGATCGTTATCCGAATTCTAAGAAAACGAAACAATAATCATCCTGTAAGAACTTATTGCTTTAGGGTATAATTGTTTTCAATCTTTGTACACACCCTACTGTATTTAACCTAATTATACTCGTGTGATTATGTGAACGATGGTGAATCTCATGTTGGAGGAAAGAAAAGAAAAACAAAAGGTCGAGCATTTCCTGTTCGTTGGATTGTTGGATAATTTGATCTTGATTTTGTTTTCTTTTTTTCTTGTGTTCGAACGAAAATACTTTAGAGTACTTTTATATAATAAAAAAAAAACAAAACAATGATTGGATTATCTGTTGGGATTGTTGTTTCTTTTAAATGCGTTTATAATGTTATGATGGTGGTAACTAAATTTATCCGTGAGAAAATAGAACTTGGAAAATGTCAAGATTTACAGGGTGAAATGTCAACATTTAAACAATATGATTGGTGAAAGATCGAATATTTGCATTTTTTTCTTATAAATTAAATATTACAGACATGTACCACGTGAATCACGAAGTTGTCCAATTTCGAATTTTTAATTTATACATAACCTATACATATTTTGATCGAAAAAATGTTTTATTGACGATCTTACGTAAGATTGTTAATAATTTGAGGTATAATTGTGAAAAATTAATTAACCATCGTAAAGAAAATATGATGAAAAATAATTTGAATAAAAAAAAAACAAAAAACAAACAAAAAACATTGATTGACGATAAAACGATTTAATTAATGCTAATAATTTCAATCGAAAATCTTTGTTGTTTCAAAATGTAACCATTTTTCTTTGTAAACATCCTCCATTAATGTTGAAAAATACATTGAAAAATACGCGTTAAATTATCATAAATAAAATGTTATCCTATTATTATGAATGATGTGAATAAAAATAGATTCAAATAAAAAAAAGTACCTTTATCGTTGACGTAACTTTCCATCGCTGAGCTTAGTTGATATATGGTTGAAAGAGCAGCACAAATTTTTCGTACCCTTGGTGGTACTTCATCGAGTAATCCTGGACTACATTGGGCCGGTGGCATAGCAAAAATTTCTCCAAATAAAATTGTAACTGCCGCCAGGGATACAACGATCGTTAACATGGAGTTCATGATTGACTGTAAAACAATAAACAAAAGAAAAAATAAATCAAAACAAATTGATATAAAAGTTTGGAATAAAAGATGGATGAGAATCATTGTCCCATTGGACGAGTTTGTTGTCCTACTGTTGAGATAGCTGAAAGTTTTATGAACCAGTTTTATAATTCAGTTAAAGGTTAGGTTAGAATTTTGTATTGAATCAAAAGAAATATTTTTGTTTGTCAAATATTTGTTGGTTAAGGTTAGTTTACAATTTTGTATTGAACCAAAAGAAATGTTGTTTGTAAAACATTGTTTCTACAGTTATGGTTATTGAATGAACAAAACTATGTATGTGATTTTTATATACAAAATAATTCTATTCAGTATTCATAAATAATAATTTGTCAAAAAGGTTCACTTTCGGATTACAACAGGCTCAGGTGCGTATCTAAATGTTTGTTTTATCGATGCAATGATTTTAATACAATTTTTAGAAAAGATCTTCCAGTAAGGTAATCTGTTGATTTCACAAAATTTGATGCATCACCAGGTGTTCAAAAAAAAAAAAGAAAATGGTTTCAACGTATGATCATTTTTTTGATTCAGTATCCATAAATTGTAATTTGCCAAAAATCTTCCATCTACGAGTACTAAAACATTTTCGTAGATTTAGTTTAATCAATAACGCAATAGTTATAATAAGATTTTAGTAAAGATTATATAAATAATCAAAGAGAACTTCTACAAAGTTAGCCCTTGATCCAAAAATTGTCCAATGCATCATGAAATCGATGCCAGGTGTGTGTTGTGTGTGTGTGTGTGTGTGTGTGTACACCTTGTTGGCATTCTGTCAATTCACTTAAATCGTGTGAATGTTATGTGTATTCTCGAATGATCTCTTATGATAAATTTTGTCTTAAATTTCACTCGTTAAAACTAACATTGTACAATTAATTAATATTATATACACAAGTGATAAGAACCAAAAAAAAAAAAAAACAAAATGGAAGGTACATTATTTTTACAATTAAATTATTGATATTTCATTGTCAATTTAATTTGTGATTATTTATATTTTATATTGTTTATAAATTTCATTATGTTCCCTGACAAGATAAAATACGAAATAAGATTAATTTGGAAACACAAAAGAAAAGAAAAGAAAAGAAAAGAAAAGAAAAGAAAAGAAAAAAGAAAACTAAAAAACCAATAAAAACAATCAATTTTATTTCTCATTCCTATCTCGAATTTCTATGTACATATGTGTATACATGTGTGTACGTATGTGTGTGTGTGTGTGTGTTTTATCAGTAATGTGAGTTTTATTAAAATTCGTTGGAAAATCGTTTAAAATTCGGTCAGTATTATATGAGATACGATTGGTATTTGTATTTGAAGTAAGGTGTTACATTACAAAGAAAGAAACGTGAATAAGGACAAGGAAAAAAGAAAAGGGCAAGGAAAAGGAAAAGGAAAGAAAATTATTCGTATAAAATGTCTTGAGTAAATAAAACCCTTTAGTTGATCCGAATGCGATCTTACAGTCAAACTCGATAATCCTTATTCAGTCAGGAGTATTGAGAAATGTGCACGTGCTAGGATTTTCCGATACTTTTTTCTTATCCTTCTACTTTGCACGACCAATAATCGCGAAAACGTGGGCTTTTGAACATATAACCTTGTAACCTTTATACTTAAATTATAGAAGTGGAATACTGTTTCTTTTTTTTTTGTTCTTTCTCATTTTTCGATCATCTTTTTAATATGATAATTCGAGGAATAGAGTAACGCGAATATTTTTACGCGAAAAGAATTATTTTAATAATTTACTGTGTATATATACACTTTGACGTGTCACACTCGTGATACTAATTTTAGATCAAATGCGAATATTAAGTATTATACTTGTGATACTAATTTTAGATCAAATATGAATATTAAGTATTGTACTCTTGATACTAATTTTAGACTAAATACGAATACCATAACGTGTCACACTCGTGATACTAATTTCAGATCAAATACGAATACCACAACGGTTTATACTCGTGATAATAACTTTAGATCAAATACGAATACTAAGTGTTATACTCGTGATACTAATTTTAAATTAAATACGAATACTACCACGTGTACCACTCGTGATACTAATTTTAGATGAAATACGAATATTAAGTGTTATACTCGTGATACTAATTTTAGATTAAATACGAATACTACCACGTGTACCACTCGTGATACTAATTTCAGATCAAATACGAATACCACAACGGTTTATACTCGTGATACTAATTTTAGATTAAATATGAATACCACTACGTGTCACACTCGTGATAATAATTTTAGATAAATACGAATACTAAGTGTTATACTCGTGATACTAATTTTAGATGAAATACGAATACCACAACGTGTTATACTCGTGATAATAATTCTTATCAAATACGAATACTAAATGTTGTACTCTTGATACTAATTTTAGACTAAATACGAATACTACCACGTGTACTACTCGTGATAATAACTTTAGATCAAATACGAATACTAAGTGTTATACTCGTGATACTAATTTTAGATCAAATACGAATACTACCACGTGTACCACTTGTGATACTAATTTTAGATCAAATATGAATACCATTACGTGTCACACTCGTGATAATACTTTTAGATTAAATACGAATACCATTACGTGTCACACTCGTGATAATACTTTTAGATTAAATACGAATACCACTACGTGTCACAATCGTGATACTAATTTTAGATCAAATACGAATACCACAACGGTTTATACTCGTGATAATAATTTTAGATGAAATACGAATACTAAGTATTATACTCGTGATACTAATTTTAGATTAAATATGAATACCACTACGTGTCACACTCGTGATACTAATTTTAGATCAAATATGAATACCAGGTGTCATACTTGTGACAACAGTTTGTGATCAAACGTAAATTCCAACCATTTGAGAACAAATTTTGTCTAAACTAAATGTGTTTTGTTTAAATTCAAGGATTGATAGTATTTTTTAAAAGTATAAACAATTGAAAGTATTTTAAGTAAAATAAGAAGTAAAATTTAAATAATAATATAATAGAATAAGAATATTTATTGTATTAATAATTAATTCAAAATCAAATCTTTTCAAATGATATACAATATAACCTACAAATTTAACGAATCAAATTGAAAGTACGTATTATATTTTAAGTAAAATAGAAAGTGTGTAAAATTGTTTTCCTTAAAGAATAAGACTATTTATTCTATTAACAATTAATTAAAAAAAATCAAATCTTTTATATCTTGATAATAAAATGATAAATAAAATAACGTACAACATAAAATTTTGTGTTAAATTGGAAAAGAAGAAAAAAGAAAAAGTCACATGTTATTCCAACTTTTGTACAATTTTCATGAATAACTGTAAAAAGGGGAGAGTAAGAGATGAACGTGTTTAAATAATTTAACTGAAATTCTCGATAAAGGTAAGAATTTAAAAGCAGTTATTTCCCTGACAGGTAGGATAGGTAGGTAGGTAGGTAGATAGATGGCTTTGATACACGTAAACGTAACAGGTGGTTTGAATTCATAGCATTTTGAAATAGTCAAGACCACAGGTTAGGTTTCCTCAACATGAATATTCCAAGAACTTGATCAGTTCCATTTATGCATCATGGTACATATACATTATTAGACAGATACTCGAATAAATTAGTGTATTATATTATTAGAAACGTTATATTTGCAAAGAACAAAAAAAAAACAAAATAATAAAACGAAATGATTAAAACAATAAAGAGTTAGTTACACGAGGGGTGAAGTTTAGGGGGAGGGGAGGGGGGGGGGGAGGGAGGGGTTGTGGGTAATAGTTTATACACCGAGATGGACTATTTTCACATTTTATCTTCTTCTTCTTCTTCTATTACCCTTTTATCTTAATCTTGGACGAAAATCGTTTAGGAAATCTTTTCTCGAGTTATATTGCACCACTCTATTGCTGCCGAGTTTTCTTCCCCGTTTAATCGTCCAACCGCAATTAGACTTTTACTCGTTTCACGTTCCCCAATGACACTACATAGACATAGACATATATATATATGTACATACGAACACACACCTGTGACACGAAAAGCTAGGACTTTAACCGAGGAAGATACTTTTCCTTTTTTTTTTTTATTAGATTTACTAAGAAAGTTATATATATATAGATATATGTCATGTTTTCTTACAAATTCTTCTTTATTTCATTATTCTAAATTATTCTTTTTTTTTTTCTTTCATTTCACGCCTATCTAATCGTCAAATATGAATTTATTCAGTAGACAGGTGAATTATCTTGTTCTATTTTTCTTTTTCGTTTTTTTCTCTTTTTTTTTCTTTTTCTATTTCTTTTTCTTTCTCTTGCTAATAACAAATTCATTGGTGATAACAAGAACAAGGAAATAAAATCTACTTTCTCTTTTCTGTCTCTCTCTCTCTCTTTCTCTCTCTCTTTTTCAACACGCTAGATTTATTTTATTTCGATGGAATTTGAAATTTTTCTTTTTTACGATTTCGAAAGACCTTTTTTTTTCGTTCAATTTATGTATGTGCATATATATATGTATAGATTTTTTTTTATTAACCTATTTTCCAACAATTTATCGATACCCATTTGGAAATGACATTTTTCGTAGTATGGAAAAAGATTATTGTTGTATTTTTTCTTTTTTTTTTATTAAACAATTGTTTTCAGGTAAGCGTATCGCGAGAATGCTAAGAGATGATTGAAAATTTGTTTATCATTGAGGTTAGGTCGATATTTAGAACGTTGCATGAAATATTTTGCTATAATAAAAGCTCGTAAAAGGCGTGTGCAACAGTATAATTATCGTTTTTGAAATTGGTCTCTTTCTATTTCATTTTTTTTATCTTTATATTTGAGGTTAGGTTGATGTTTAGAACGTTGCATGAAATATTTTGCTATAATAAAAGTTCGTAACGTTACGTAGTATTTATTATCGTAGTATTTTTTACGTAGTATTATTTATCGTCTTTCGAATTCAAATTCGAATTCAAATTCGTCTCTTTCTATTTCATTTCTTTTTCTTTTTATCTTTGAGGTTAGGTCGATATTTAGAACGTTGCATGAAATATTTTGCTATAGTAAAATCCCGTAACGTTACGTAGTATTTATTATCGTAGTATTATTTATTCTCTTTCGAATTCAAATTCGAATTCAAATTCGAATTCAAATTCGTCTCTTTCTATTTCATTTCTTTTTCTTTTTATCTTTGAGGTTAGGTCGATATTTAGAACGATTAATGAAATATTTTGATATAGTAAAATCTCGTAACGTTACGTAGTATTTATTATAGTAGTATTATTTACGTAGTATTATTTATCGTCTTTCGAATCCAAATTCGAATTTAAATTCGTCTCTTTCAAATTCATTTCTTTTTCTTTTTATCTCTGAGGTTAGGTCGATATTTAGAACGTTGCATGAAATATTTTGCTATAGTAAAAGTTCGTAACGTTACGTAGTATTTATTATCGTAGTATTATATATCGTCTTTCGAATTCAAATTCGAATTTAAATTCGTCTCTTTCTATTTCATTTCTTTTTCTTTTTATCTTTGAGGTTAGGTTGATATTTAGAACGTTGCATGAAATATTTTGCTATAATAAAAGTTCGTAACGTTAGGTAGTATTTATTATCGTAGTATTATTTACGTAGTATTATTTATCGTCTTTCGAATTCAAATTCGAATTTAAATTCGTCTCTTTCTATTTCATTTCTTTTTCTTTTTATCTTTGAGGTTAGGTCGATATTTAGAACGATTAATGAAATATTTTGCTATAGTAAAATCCCGTAACGTTACGTAGTATTTATTATCGTAGTATTTTTTACGTAGTATTATTTATCGTCTTTCGAATTCAAATTCGAATTCAAATTCGTCTCTTTCTATTTCATTTCTTTTTCTTTTTATCTTTGAGGTTAGGTCGATATTTAGAACGTTGCATGAAATATTTTGATATAGTAAAATCTCGTAACGTTACGTAGTATTAATTATCGTAGTATTATTTACGTAGTATTATTTATCGTTTTTCGAATTCAAATTCGAATTTAAATTCGTCTCTTTCGATTTCATTTCTTTTTCTTTTTATCTTTGAGGTTAGGTCGATATTTAGAACGATTAATGAAATATTTTGCTATAATAAAAGTTGCGTAGTATATTTATTGTCTTTGAAATTAGTTTCTTGTTCATTTTTTAAATCTTTCTTCGTTCAACATTGTTCGATAATCTTCGAACGATTTTGTAATTCGTTGTAACTTTGTCAATTCGAAAGTTTCTTAAAAGCGCATGATTGCACAAAGGAATTAACTTTATTGAGGATAGAGTTTTAGTAGATCTTTTCTTTTCTTTTTTTTTCTTATCTTATCTTATCTTGTCTTGTCTTGTTTTTTAATCAAAGTATATACGTTTATTGGATTTAACCAAGGATTATACGTTAAACATTATACTTTAACCGTAACTCTCCTCTAAGTACCCTTTATTACAGTAAAATATATTGAACTCTTATTCAAAGTTAGGTTATAGTTATTTGAAAATGGCAGACCAAGATGATAGTCGCGTTTTTCTTCGTGATATCTACGTACTTTCTCATTAAAAATTTGTAATTTCCCCATTCAGGCTTCTAGAGGACGGATATTAGAAATCAAAGTGAAATCTCCGGCTTTGACGACGTCGGTACCGAACTTTACTCTTAACTTACAAATACCTAAGTTAATTTAATTCCATCTTTGTTTTTTACTCGGGTTTGAATATTTCACGAATGAGATCATTTTCTTCTTTGTAATATAAAATATTGTAATTAAGAAGTAAAATATATATGTGAAATAAAATCAACGCTACTTATTATATTTTAATTGTATTTAAATTTAAATTTACTATGACCGTTATATTAACGTACTTTTTTGAAATATGAATACTTAAAAACGACGAATTTTGGATAATCTCGTAATGTGTTTTTTTTTTTTGGATCAATTCGTTAATTGTTGTTCTTTTTCTTCTTCTTTTTTTTTTATTATTTTTCCATCAGTAAAAATTGTTATTTTATTTTTTTCTATGGTAAATATAATTTATCGCGTTTAAGTATATTTTCGAACGATATATGTATTACCTGTTGCATCGAGGTTCGAAAGGGACGTTGGGTTTATATCTCACGAGAAAACCTTCGGTCAACTTTGCTTCAAATCTTTTTTTTTTTATTTTTTTTTTTTAAGTAACAATAACCTGTTGCTTTATTTTTTAATCACTGTAAGATTCATTGACTATAAATAGTGAAACAAATTGTCTTATGGGATAACATTTATGTGAATTGTTGAATAAAATAGAACAATGTTTATTGTAACTTTTTTTTCTCTTTTTTTGTTTTTTTTACTCAATCGTGTTATTATAAAATATATTGAAAAGAATAATAATAATAATAAAAAAAAAAACAATTTTGTTATAAAAAAAAATGTGCTATGGTGGTGGTCTCCGCGACGAACAGCATTGAACTTTCTATTTTTATTCGAAACAAAGTAAACGTTGCTATTTTTTATTTATTTATTTATTTATTAAACACTAATATGAAGAGAATTGTGTAGTCGTTTTAAACAAATATTTATTTTCGATAAAATGGTGGCGTAGATTCACAAAAAAAAATATTTTTGAATTGTTTCTTCTTACAAAAAATTGGAAATAAAATTAATGATAAGTAAAAAAACAAAAAGATCTTAGATATTTTCTTTTGAAAAATATAGTTTACGAAGTATCGTTTAAATTTTGAATGAATTGATGAGAAAATTATTTATGTTTATACGTGTTTAACACGAAAACCCCATAAATCTTGAAAATGTCATAATCTTGAAGATGTATTATCGAATATTGACATTTGAATTGAATTTTCTTTCAGAAAGAACAAATGTCATGTTTTTTTTTTTTCAAAACATTTACATTAACGTTACTCCTGTTTAATGTTTTACATCTGTATTTAAATATTATTAAAAAAAAAAGTATATTTTAAATGATACAAAATAAAATATCGAACATTGCAAATATTTTATTTAAAAATTAAAAAAAAAGACGCGTAAGAAATAGAAAAATAGAAATTTTAACAGTTTAGTTTAAATTAAGTAACGAAAAAGAAAAATACAATTCTACGTCACGATCTAGAATCGACAAATTAAATTTGAGGTTAGCCGATAAATGTACGTCACGTGATACGCATGCACACACTTAAATGTAGACAGAGGAAAAAGAAAAGAAAAGAACAAAATAAAAGAAGAAACAGAATGAAACAAAATGAAACAAAAAAAAAGTATGAAAAATGAAAGAAATAGTAAGAATAAAAAACAAAAAAAAAAACAAGAAAACAATTGAACATGTGTATCTTCGTATCATTTTTCACTCACCCCTTTTGTTTCGATGAAAAAGATGCAACAGGCTGTCGAAGGTTTCGTAAACGACGACAATACAAAAGCACAGGCTTCCCTTTTGTTGTTGTTGTTGTTGTTTTTAATATATTTCGTACGAGAATATAAAAATTGACGTCCCCGATAAAAAAAAAAGGAAAAATAAAAAGATAGACACAATTATATAAATATATATATATATAAAGAATTAAAAACAATTAAAGATTATTTATAAATAAATAAATAAATATAAAACAATTGAAATATATGACAGTTGTACAAAATAAAAATAGTTTAACAATTACGAAAAAAATGTTATAAAATATATTTATATATATGTATGTATATTTTTACGTTAGTATTTGAATTTTTCTATCCTGTTGTTATATATATATATATATATATATATATATATATATATTTATATATATATATGTATATATCAAGTAACTCCTTGAGTAGTCGATGATTGCAGTGATAGTGGCGAGTATCCTGAAGCAACAGCCCTTAAATACGCACGATCCTGACTGCCATGCGCGTTGTTCCATAGGACGACAGAGAAATAAATAGTTTCCCATACGCATGTGTCTTCCACCCTTTTCCACCCACACCCTTATCCCCCATCCCCCATTCCCCATCCCCAACTCCCCCTTAGCTTCATCTTATTCTTTTAACGTTACTTACGTTAACTTCTATCTTCTTTGACATTATTTTCTTTTTCTTCTTCTTCTTATAGAAATTTTATGTTAATTTACACATACGCTGTTAGAATATGGGATAGGGGTGTGAGTTGAGGGAGATAGGGGGTGGGAGGAAGAAGAAGTTGATTAACTTGAGTCAAAGATACTTAAAAATAAAAATAAAAATAAAATGAATATGAAAATGTTGAAAGATTTGCTTTTGCATATTATAAATTTCCCCATAAACTTTAATTAATATTAAATAAACCATATATTTCTTTTTTTTTTTTTTTTAGCATTTTTTATTCTTCATTTTAATATTATTATTATTATTATTATTATTATTATTATTATTATTATCACTATTTTTTTTTCTTTTTTTCTTTTTAGGTACTCGTAAAATGGGGACAACGAAATTTCATAATGAAGATTGAGGGATGTTTTGTCAGGAGGAATTTTTTTTTCTGTTGAGGGGGCGAAGGGGGCGTAGGGGGCGAGGAGGGGGAATGAGGGGGAGGGGATGAATGTTCCTGAGTTTTAGGGGAAGATGAAGAAAATATGACGTTTTGTCATATTTTTCGTAGTTTATTTTTACGATCGTAAAAGGACCGGTCAATTTGTAGGACAGTTTAACGAATAATCCCATGGTGCATCCCACGGTTATCAATTAATAAAAATAATAATCGATCATCCATGGTGTTTTGTTCTTTTGTTGTTGTTGTTGTAGTTTTTTACGATGATATTGTATTTAAGCTTTCGAATCGTGTCGTTAAAGTAATTACGAGATATTTATTATGTTATGGTTGATTTTTATTATTGCATTTTGTATTAAAATAGAATTAGATGAGATTCT